>NC_056613.1:21825860-22125860 GCF_018340385.1 Cyprinus carpio
TTTTGTCACGTACAAATCCATAACATTTTGTCACACAGCCCTAAAGATATTATTCAATTTTTGGTGAAAACAAAACCACGGTTGTGAGGAGTTCACTAAAAAGTACGTTTCAACATAAATCACAATGCGGGCGGAAGTTCTCGTATTCTGTCCTGATTCTCTGGCAATTTGCTATCTATGTTGTTCGGCTTTAAGGCCAAGGAATATTATTGAGAAGACCAAGTTTCATCATTGCAATAGGCTAATGCAAATAAAAAGTTATTATTAATAGCATTATTTTTATCATAAATGTAATTATTAATGGTTAATGAATGATTTATTAATCTTGACCAATAGGGGGCGCTGTTAACCAAAATTTATGGCATGGTCGCTCTGAGGTGACAATATGGCAAATTACAAAGTTTGGTACAAATATGTCAAAAGCTTTGCCGAGATAACAGCCTCAGATGTATTGATGGGCACTATCTGAGCTAAATTAAGTTCGATAAGCTAAACCATAACCCCCCCCGGCCCTAAAAACGGGGGTGGGGACAACCGGGTTTTCGATGTATTTCAATAACCAAACAAAAAAAAAATCCATTTTTAAACCTTTTTTTTTGCCACAGGGGGGCTTGGTTCTTTTTGAAAAAGGGGGATTTGATCCGGACAAAACCCCCACAAGTTTTGGGTTGGGGGAAAAATTTCGGGTGGACTAACGGGGTCTAGGGGAGGGGGAGTTCGAAAAAACAAAAAAGAAGGGTGGGGGGGGTTTTTCTTTCACACTGTTATATCAAAAATGGGGGCGGGGGGGGGCTGGGGGGGACCGACGGGAAGTTCAGTACGGGGGGGCCACTTCCTGGTTGGGGGAAATAAATTGGGTATCGATGTGTTTTTATCGGAATTGACCACAAAAAAAAGAAAATTTATAGCCCTCAGAAGCATTGTGCGGGGGGGTGGTAACCCCCTTTTAGAGTGGTATTTTCGAATTTTGGGGAGCCACAACTTGAAGTCACTTCAACCTTTTGTTTCCTTGCGATTTTGAATTTCGGGGTTTCATTCGACTTTGGCCTGAGCCAAGGAATTCAGAGAAAAAAAGAATTTTCATTTTTGTGGCTTTACGGTTCAAAAGTTATTAGCATAAAAATATTGAAATTTTGGACAAGTGGTGGGCGCTAGAGAGTAGGAGATAGAGACTTCAAATTTGCTATAGTTAATGCTGGGACTGTCCTCTATATCAGTGTGCCAAATTATACAACTTTCTCGCAATCGGTTCTATGGGCTGCCATAGACTTGCGGCGGAAGAAGAAGAAGAAGAAGAAGAAGAAGAAGAATAAATATAGCTGCAAGCAGCAATTACGGGGCCAAGCACTTCCAGCTTGGCAAGCTTCAGAGCAAAACAGCATGGAGCAAGCTCACACCGAATGACAATGAGTAATTAAAACCGTTTTAAGATTATTTTAGGCAAAATGGCTTGAAAACAATAAAGACAACAAGTAGTAATAGGATTTATTGGCTTATCACGTTTTACCAATAGGTGGCGCTGTTCCCAAATTAGTGTGGAATGGTCAGTGTGAGGTGACTATTGCACATACAAAATTTTGGTGTCAGTATGTCAAGCTTTGAAGAGATATAGCCTTGGAGTCATTTTGACGCAGTGCTTAAAGTTTATAGCGGGGCTGTACGAAAATGGTTGTGTCTATCGACACGAAATTCATAACATTTTGTCAGCACAGTCTGAAGATGATCTTGATTCGATTTTGGTGAAAAATCGGACCAAAGGTTGATGAGGAGAGCAGAAAAAAGTAGGTTTTCAACATAAATCAAAATGGCCGACAGAAAGTTCGGCTTATTATGACATAATTGATATGTATGGCTGTCGGCATGACCCAAGGAATATTTTGAGATCAGTTTCATTACAATAGGTCAATGAAATCAAAAGTTATGAAATTTTCAAAAATGCTAATAATTAAGAATTAATGAATGTTTATTACTCCAGACCAATAGGTGGCGCTGTTACCAAATTGATGTGGCGTGATCAATTTGAGGTGACGATGGCACATTCAACGTTTGGTGTAAATATGTCAAAGCTGTGCAGAGATACTGCCTCAGGTACATTTTGGCATCCTTACAACAAATTCGTTGGTGCGCTAAATGAAAACCGTTTCGTATATCGACACGAAATCCATAACTTTTTGCCAGCATCTTCTGAAGATGATCTGAGTCACATTTGGTGAAAATTGGACTAACGGTCTAGGAGGAGTTTGAAAAATTAGGTTTTCAACATGAATCAAAATGGCGGACAGGAAGTTTGGCCAATTTTGTTGTAATTGGTATCGATGTTCTCGGCATGATCCAAAGAATTTAGGGAGACCAGTTTCATTCCAATAGTCCAATGTATTCAAATGTTATTAGCATTTATTGTAAATTTCTTTATAACTTTTGACCACAAGGTGGCGCTGTGCCCAAAGTTTTTGAGTACAATCAGGGCATGGTGTCGAACATTTTTGTAATTAGTTTCGTTACGATACGCTAATGCGTTTGTGAAATACAGCAACTTAGATAATAATACAAAATGGTCGACGCCCAAAATGGCTGACATGGGAAAACTGGGTATCATTTCGATTCAACATGATGCACCGAATCTGAAGAGACCATTTTTTGTGATTTTTGGCCAAACCATTCAGAAGTTCTGTGCAAAAATTTGCATTTTTCGTATCTCCTGACCACTAGGGGGCACTGCGCCGAAACACTGCAGGTAGCCTCAGGCTATGCTTGTTACAACATACACCAAGTTTGGTCTCAATACGCTAAACCGTTGCGGAGATATAGCCTCATAACTATTTTTGCGTGTTTTTTCTTGAATTCGTTTGCGTGTTATTCCAGAACGTTTTTGAATAATCAACTTGAATTCCATAACTTTTTGCCAGCATGGTCTTAAGATGATCTGAGCTCATTTTGGTGAGAGTCGGACTAACCGTCTAGGAAGAGATAGAAAAAGTAATTTTTTTGAATATCTAAAAATAGAAAAAAAACTAAACCTTGCGATTTTTGAATTTTGGGATTCAATCGACTTGGCATGAGCCAAGGATTCAGAGAAAAATATAATGTTCCTTCTGTACCTTATGGTTCAAACGTTATTAGCATACATTTTTTTAAAAGTTTGGACAAATGGTGGCGCTAGAGAGTTGGAGTTAGAGATTTTAAATTTGTGATGGTTTATGTTGACACTGTCCTCTATGAGTGTGCCAAATTTCACAACTTTCCCGCAGTCGGTTCTATGGGCTGCCATAGACTTGCGGCGGAAGCGGAATAATAATAATAATAATAATAAATATAGCTGCAAGCAGCAATTACGGGGCCAAGCACTCCAGCGGCATATTGAGGAGCTAAGCATGGCGTGGAGCAACGGCGGGAATGAGAATTAATAAAACAGCAATTTTAGGATGATTGTAATTGAAAATGGCGGAAAAATCATAAATACAAGCACTAGTATTATGATTAATTGGCTTATCACGTTTGACCAATAGGTGGCGCTGTAATCAAATTATTGTGGTGTGTTCTGTGTGAGGTGACAATGGCAACACAAAGTTGGGTGTCAGTATGCCAAAGCATTGCAGAGATACAGGCTGAAGTGTCATTTTGGCATCATGCCTGAAATTCGTCACTGTGGTATCCGATAACGGTTTTGTTTATCGACACAAAATCCATAACATTTTTTCAGCACAGTCTGAAGATCATCTGATTCAATTTTGGTGAAAATCGGACCAACGGTTGATGAGGAGTTCAAAAAAGTAGGTTTTCAACATAAATCAAAATGGCGGACAGGAAGTTCAGCTTACTCTGGCATATTTGGTATCTATGTTGTCGGCATAAACCAAGGAATATTTTGAGCCCAGTTTCATTACAATAGGCTAATGCAATAAAAAGTTATTAGCATTTTTTCAATAAATGTAATAACTATTGGTTAATGAATGGTTTATTACTCTTGACCAATAGGTGGCGCTGTTACCAAATTGATGTGGCATGGTCAGTGTGAGGTGACAATGGCACATACAAAGTTTGGTGCAAATATGTCAAAGCTTTGCAGAGATACAGCCTCAGATATATTTTGGCATCTTACGAACAAATTCGTTGATGCGCTAAACGAAAACCGTTTCGTATATCAACACGAAATCCATAACTTTTTGTCAGCTTGGTCTGAAGATGATTCGAGTCAAATTTGGTGAAAATCGGACTAACGGTCTAGGAGTAGTTCGAAAAAGTAGGTTTTCAACATGAATCAAAATGGCGGACAGGAAGTATGGCCAATTTTGGCATAATTGGTATCGATGTTCTCGGCATGACCCAAAGAATATAGGGACACCACTTTCATTTCAATAGTCTAATTTATTCAAAAGTTATTAGCAATTTTTATGATATTTCATTATAACTTTTGACCACAAGGTGGCGCTGCCCCCAAACTTTTTGAGTAGCTTCAGGGCATGGAGCCAAACATTTTTGTAATTATTTTTGTAGCGATACGATAATGGGTTCAAGAAATACAGCATTTTGAAACATAATTCAAAATGACCGACACCTAAAATGGCTGACACGGGAAAATTTGATATCATTCGACTCGGCATGACCTACCGAATCTGAAGAGACCAGTTTTGTGATTTTTGGCCAAACCATTAAGAAGTTATAACCAAAAATATGCATTTTTCATATCTCCTGACCACTAGGTGGCGCTGCGTCGAAACACTGCAGGTAGTCTCAGGTCATGCTTGTTATAACACCCACCAAGTTTGGTCTCAATACGCCAAACCGTTGCGGAGTTATAGCCTCACAAGCATTTTTGCGTGGTTTTCGTAGAATTTGTTCGCGTGGTATTCGAGAACGGTTGGACGAATCAACTTGAATTCCATAACTTTTTGCCAGCATGGGCTTAAGATGATCTGAGCTCATTTTGGTGAGAATCGGACTAACCGTCTAGGACGAGTTCGAAAAAGTAGGTTTTTCGAACAATTGAAAATCGAAAAAACTAAACCTTGCGATTTTTGAATTTCAGGGTTCATTCGACTTGGCATGAGCCAAGGATTCAGAGGAAAAAAGTAATTTTCATTTTGTGGCTTACGGTTCAAAAGTTATTAGCATAAAGATATTGAAATTTTGGACAAGTGGTGGCGCTAGAGATTTGGAGTTAGAGACTTCAAATTTGCTACAGTTAATGCATGGACTGTCCTCTATCAGTGTGCCAAATTATACAACTTTCCCGCAATCGGTTCTATGGGCTGCCATAGACTTGCGGCGGAAGAAGAAGAAGAAGAATAATAATAAATATAGCTGCAAGCAGCAATTGCGGGGCCAAGCACTCCAGCGGCAAATTGAGGAGCTAAGCATGGCATGGAGCATCAGGAGCATGGCATGGAGCATACACCAATGCAACAATGAGCAATTACAGCAATTTTAGGATGATTGTAATTGAAATGGCGGGGAAAAATCATAAATACAAGCATTAGTATTATGATTAAATGGCTTATAAATTTTGACCAACAGGTGGCGCTGTAATCAAATCATTTTGGTGTGTTCAGTGTGAGGTGACAATGGCACACACAAAGTTTGGTGTCAGTATGCCAAAGCATTGCAGAGATACAGGCTGAAGTGTCATTTTGGCATCATGCCTGAAATTCGTCGCTGTGTTATGCGATAACGTTTTTGTCTATCGATACAAAATCCATAACATTTTGTCAGCACAGTCTGAAGATCATCTGATTCAATTTTGGTGAAAATTGGACCAACGGTTGATGAGGAGTTCGAAAAAGTAGGTTTTCAACATAAATCAAAATGGCGGACAGGAAGTTCAGCGTACTCTGGCATATTTGGTATCTATGTTGTCGGCATAAGCCAAGGAATATTTTGAGACCAGTTTCATTGCAATAGGCTAATGCAATAAAAAGCTATTAGCATTTTTATAAATGTAATTATTAATGGTTAATGAATGGTTTATTACTCTTGACCAATAGGTGGCGCTGTTACCAAATTGATGTGGCATGGTCATTGTGAGGTGACAATGGCACATACAAAGTTTGGTGCAAATATGTCAAAGCTTTGTCGAGATACAGCATCAGATGTATTTTGGCATCTTACGAACAAATTCGTTGATGCGCTAAACGAAAACCGTTTCGTATATCAACACGAAATCCATAACTTTTTGTCAGCTTGGTCTGAAGATGATCCGAACCAAATTTGGTGAAAATCGGACTAACGGTCTAGGAGGAGTTCGAAAAAGTAGGTTTTCAACTTTATTCAAAATGGCGGACAGGAAATATGGCCAATTTTGGCATAATTGGTATCGATGTTCTCGGCATGACCCAAAGAATATAGGGAGACCACTTTCATTTGCAATAGTCTAATTTTTTCAAAAGTTATTAGCATTTTTAAGATATTTCATTATAACTTTTGACCACAAGGTGGCGCTGCCACCAAACTTTTTGAGTAGCTTCAGGGCATGGAGCCAAACATTTTTGTATTTATTTTCGTAGCGATACGATAATGCGTTCAAAAAATACAGCATTTTGAAACATAATTCAAAATGGCCGACACCTAAAATGGCCGACACGGGAAGATGGGATATCATTCGACTCGGCATGACCCACCGAATACAAAGAGATCAGTTTTGTGACTTTTGGCAAAACCATTCAGAAGTTATAAGCAAAAATATGCATTTTTTATATCTCCTGACCACTAGGTGGCGCTGCGTCGAAACACTGCAGGTAGTCTCAGGTCATGCTTGTTATAACACTCACCAAGTTTGGTCTCAATACGCCAAACCGTTGCGGAGTTATAGCCTCACAAGCATTTTTGCGTGCTTTTCGTTGAATTTTTTTTCGTGGTATTCGAGAACGGTTGGGCGAATCAACTTGAATTCCATAACTTTTTCTCGACATCGTCTGAAGATGATCTGAGCCGATTTTCGTGAAAATCGGACTAACCGTCTAGGACGAGTTCGAAAAAGTAGGTTTTTCGAACAATTGAAAATAGCAAAAAAACTAAACCTTGCGATTTTTGAATTTCGGGGTTCATTCGACTTGGCCTGAGCCAAGGATTCAGAGGAAAAAAGAATTTTCATTTTGTGGCTTACGGTTCAAAAGTTATTAGCATAAAAATATTGAAATTTTGGACAAGTGGTGGTGCTAGAGAGTTGGAGTTAGAGACTTCAAATTTGCTATAGTTAATGCTGGGACTGTCCTCTATCAGTGTGCCAAATTATACAACTTTCCCGCAATCGGTTCTATGGGGCTAGCCATAGACTTGCGGCGGAAGAAGAAGAAGAAGAAGAAGAAGAATAATAAATATAGCTGCAAGCAGCAATTACGGGGCCAAGCACTCCAGCGGCAAATTGAGGAGCTAAGCATGGCATGGAGCATCAGACCAAATGCAACAATGAGCAATTACAGCAATTTTAGGATGATTGTAATTGAAATGGCGGAAAAATCATAAATATAAGCACTAGTATTTTGATTAAATGGCTTATCACTTTTGACCAACAGGTGGCGCTGAAATCAAATCATTTTGGTGTGTTCTGTGTGAGGTGACAATGGCACACACAAAGTTTGGTGTCAGTATGCCAAAGCATTGCAGAGATACAGGCTGAAGTGTCATTTTGGCATCATGCCTGAAATTCGTTGCTGTGGTATGCGAAAACGGTTTTGTCTATCGATACAAAATCCATAACATTTTGTCAGCACAGTCTGAAGATCATCTGATTCAATTTTGGTGAAAATCGGATCAACGGTTGATGAGGAGTTCGAAAAAGTAGGTTTTCAACATAAATCAAAATGGCGGACAGGAAGTTCAGCGTACTGTGGTATATTTGGTATCTATGTTGTCGGCATAAGCCAAGGAATATTTTGAGACCAGTTTCATTGCAATAGGCTAATGCAATAAAAAGTTATTAGCATTTTTATAAATGTAATTATTAATGGTTAATGAATGGTTTATTACTCTTGACCAATAGGTGGCGCTGTTACCAAATTGATGTGGCATGGTCAGTGTGAGGTGACAATGGCACATACAAAGTTTGGTGCAAATATGTCAAAGCTTTGCCGAGATACAGCCTCAGATGTATTTTGGCATCTTACGAACAAATTCGTTGATGCGCTAAACGAAAAACTGTTTCGTATATCAACACGAAATCCATAACTTTTTGTCAGCTTGGTCTGAAGATGATCCGAACCAAATTTGGTGAAAATCGGACTAACGGTCTAGGAGGAGTTCGAAAAAGTAGGTTTTCAACTTTTATCAAAATGGCGGACAGGAAGTATGGCCAATTTTGGCATAATTGGTATCGATGTTCTCGGCATGACCCAAAGAATATAGAGACATGACTTTCATTTCAATAGTCTAATTTATTCAAAAGTTATTAGCATTTTTATGGATATTTCATTATAACTTTTGACCACAAGGTGGCGCTGCCACCAAACTTTTTGAGTAGCTTCAGGGCATGGAGCCAAACATTTTTGTAATTATTTTCGTAGCGATACGATAATGCGTTCAAAAAATACAGCATTTTGAAACATAATTCAAAATGGCCGACACCTAAAATGGCTGACTCGGGAAAATTGGATATCATTCGACTCGACATGACCCACCGAATCTAATGAGACCAGTTTTGTGATTTTTGGCCAAACCATTCAGAAGTTATAAGCAAAAATATGCATTTTTCATATATCATTTCCACTAGGTGGCGCTGCGTCGAAACACTGCAGGTAGTCTCAGGTCATGCTTGTTATAACACACACCATGTTTGGTCTCAATACGCCAAACCGTTGCGGAGTTATAGCCTCACAAGCATTTTTGCGTGCTTTTCGTAGAATTTTTTGTTGTGGTATTCGAGAACGGTTTGGACGTATCAACACGAATTCCATAACTTTTTATCAGGATGGTCTGAAGATGATCTGAGCTAATTTTGGTGAAAATCGGACTAACCGTCTAGGACGAGTTCGAAAAAGTAGGTTTTTGGAACAATTGAAAATAGCGAAAAAAACTAAACCTAAATTTTAGAATTTTGGTGTTCATTCAACTTGGCATTAGCCAAGGATTCAGAGGAAAAAAGAATTTTCATTTTGTGGCTTACGGTTCAAAAGTTATTAGCATAAAAATATTGAAATTTTGGACAAGTGGTGGCGCTAGAGAGTTGGAGTTAGAGACTTCAAATTTGCTATAGTTAATGCTGGGACTGTCCTCTATCAGTGTGCCAAATTATACAACTTTCCCGCAATCGGTTCTATGGGCTGCCATAGACTTGCGGCGAAGAAGAAGAAAAGAAGAAGAAGAAGAAGAAGAAGAAGAAGATAAATATAGCTGCAAGCACCAATTACGCACCTACAATATAGCTAAATAAGCTGCAATTACGGGGCCAAGCACTCCAGCGGCAAATTGAGGAGCTAAGCATGGCATGGAGCATCACACCAAATGCAACAATGAGCAATTACAGCAATTTTAGGATGATTGTAATTGAAATGGCTGAAAAATAATCATAAATACAAGCATTAGTATTATGATTAAATGGCTTATCACTTTTGACCAACAGGTGGCGGTGTAATCAAATCATTTTGGTGTGTTCTGTGTGAGGTGACAATGGCACACACAAAGTTTGGTGTCAGTATGCCAAAGCATTGCAGAGATACAGGCTGAAGTGTCATTTTGGCATCATGCCTGAAATTCGTCGCTGTGGTATGCGAAAACGGTTTTGTCTATCGATACAAAATCCATAACATTTTGTCAGCACAGTCTGAAGATCATCTGATTCAATTTTGGTGAAAATCGGACCAACGGTTGATGAGGAGTTCGAAAAAGTAGGTTTTCAACATAAATCAAAATGGCGGACAGGAAGTTCAGCGTACTCTGGCATATTTGGTGTCTATGTTGTCGGCATAAGCCAAGGACTATTTTGAGACCAGTTTCATTGCAATAGGCTAATGCAATAAGAAGTTATTAGCATTTTTATAAATGTAATTATTAATGGTTAATGAATGGTTTATTACTCTTGACCAATAGGTGGCGCTGTTACCAAATTGATGTGGCATGGTCAGTGTGAGGTGACAATGGCACATACAAAGTTTGGTGCAAATATGTCAAAGCTTTGCCGAGATACAGCCTCAGATGTATTTTGGCATCTTACGAACAAATTCGTTGATGCGCTAAACGAAAACCGTTTCGTATATCAACACGAAATCCATAACTTTTTGTCAGCTTGGTCTGAAGATGATCCGAAACAAATTTGGTGAAAATCGGACTAACGGTCTAGGAGGAGTTCGAAAAAGTAGGTTTTCAACTTTAATCAAAATGGCGGACAGGCAGTATGGCCAATTTTGGCATAATTGGTATCAATGTTCTCGGCATGACCCAAAGAATATAGTGAGACCACTTTCATTGCAATAGTCTAATTTTTTCAAAAGTTATTAGCATTTTTAAGAAATTTCATTATAACTTTTGACCACAAGGTGGCGCTGCCACCAAACTTTTTGAGTAGCTTCAGGGCATGGAGCCAAACATTTTTGTAATTATTTTCGTAGCGATACGATAATGCGTTCAAAAAATACAGCATTTTGAAACATAATTCAAAATGGCCGACACCTAAAATGGCCGACACGGGAAAATTGGATATCATTCGACTCGACATGACCCACCGAATCTAAAGAGACCAGTTTTTTGTGATTTTTGGCCAAACCATTCAGAAGTTATAAGCAAAAATATGCATTTTTTCATATCTCCTGACCACTAGGTGGCGCTGCGTCGAAACACTGCAGGTAGTCTCAGGTCATGATTTTTATAACACACACCAAGTTTGGTCTCAATACGCCAAACCGTTGTGGAGTTATAGCCTCACAAGCATTTTTGCGTGCTTTTCGTAGAATTTTTTCGCATGGTATTCAAAAACGGTTGGACGAATCAACTTGAATTCCATAAATTTTTGTCAGCATGGTCTGAAGATGATCTGAGCCAATTTTCGTGAAAATCGGACTAACCGTCTAGGACGAGTTCGAAAAAGTATGTTTTTCGAATAATTGAAAATAGCGAAAAAACTAAACCTTACGATTTTTGAATTTTGGGGTTCATTAGACTTGGACTGAGCCAAGGATTCAGAGGAAAAAAGAATTTTCATTTTGTGGCTTACGGTTCAAAAGTTATTAGCATAAAAATATTGAAATTTTGGACAAGTGGTGGCGCTAGAGAGTTGGAGTTAGAGACTTCAAATTTGCTATAGTTAATGCTGGGACTGTCCTCTATCAGTGTGCCAAATTATACAACTTTCCCGCAATCGGTTCTATGGGCTGCCATAGACTTGCGGCGGAAGAAGAAGAAGAAGAAGAAGAAGAAGAAGAAGAAGAGGTGCCTAAGAAGAATAATAACGCCAACGGATACAATAGGTGCCTACGCACCTTCGGTGCTTGGCCCCTAAATATAGCTGCAAGCAGCAATTACGGGGCCAAGCACTCCAGCGGCATATTGAGGAGCTAAGCATGGCATGGAGCTTCACACCAAATGCAACAATGAGCAATTACAGCAGCAATTTTAGGATGATTGTAATTGAAATGGCGGAAAAAAAAATCATAAATACAAGCACTAGTATTATGATTAAATGGCTTATCACTTTTGACCAACAGGTGGCGCTGTAATCAAATCATTTTGGTGTGTTCTGTGTGAGGTGACAATGGCACACACAAAGTTTGGTGTCAGTATGCCAAAGCATTGCAGAGATACAGGCTGAAGTGTCATTTTGGCATCATGCCTGAAATTCTTCGCTGTGGTATGCGAAAACGGTTTTGTCTATCGATACAAAATCCATAATATTTTGTTTCAGCACAGTCTTAAGATCATCTGATTCAATTTTGGTGAAAATCGGACCAACGGTTGATGAGGAGTTCGAAAAAAGTAGGTTTTCAACATAAATCAAAATGGCGGACAGGAAGTTCAGCGTACTCTGGCATATTTGGTATCTATGTTGTCGGCATAAGCCAAGGAATATTTTTGAGACCAGTTTCATTGCAATAGGCTGATGCAATAAAAAGGTATTAGCATTTTTATATATGTAATTATTAATGGTTAATGAATGGTTTATTACTCCTGACCAATAGGTGGCGCTGTTACCAAATTGATGTGGCATGGTCAGTTTGAGGTGACAATGGCACATACAAAGTTTGGTGCAAATATGTCAAAGCTTTGCCGAGATACATCCTCAGACGTATTTTGGCATCTTACGAACAAATTCGTTGATGCGCTAAACGAAAAACGTTTTCCGTATATCAACACGAAATCCATAACTTTTTGTCAGCTTGGTCTGAAGATGATCCGAACCAAATTTGGTGAAAATCGGACTAACGGTCTAGGAGGGGTCGAAAAAGTAGGTTTTCGACTTTAATCAAAATGGCGGACAGGAAGTATGGCCAATTTTGGCATAATTGGTATCGATGTTCTCGGCATGACCCAAAGAATATAGGAGACCACCTTTCATTGCAATAGTCTAATTCTTTCAAAAGTTATTAGCATTTTTAAGATATTTCATTATAACTTTTGACCACAAGGTGGCGCTGCCGCCAAACTTTTTGAGTAGCTTCAGGACATGGAGCCAAACATTTTTGTAATTATTTTCGTAGCGATACGATAATGCGTTCAAAAAATACAGCATTTTGAAACATAATTCAAAATGGCCGACACCTAAAATGGCCGACACGGGAAAATTGAATATCATTCGACTCGACATGACCCACCGATTCTAAAGAGACCAGTTTTGTGATTTTTGGCCAAACCATTCAGAAGTTATAAGCAAAAATATGCTTTTTTCATATCTCCTGACCACTAGGTGGCGCTGGGTCGAAACACTGCAGGTAGTCTCAGGTCATGCTTGTTATAACACACACCAAGTTTTGTCTCAATACGCCAAACCGTTTCGGAGTTATAGCCTCACAAGCATTTTTGCGTGCTTTTCGTAGAATTTTTTCGCGTGGTTTTCGAGAACGATTGGACAAATCAACTTGAATTCCATAACTTTTTGCCAGCATGGTCTGAAGATGATCTGAGCCAATTTTCGTGAAAATCGGACTAACCGTCTAGGACGAGTTCGAAAAAGTATGTTTTTTCGAACAATTGAAAATAGCGAAAAAACTAAACCTTGCGATTTTTGATTTTCGGGGTTAATTCGACTTGGCCTGACCCAAGGATTCAGAGCAAAAAAGAATTTTCATTTTGTGGCTTACGGTTAAAAAGTTATTAGCATAAAAATATTGAAATTTTGGACAAGTGGTGGCGCTAGAGAGTTGGAGTTAGAGACTTCAAATTTGCTATAGTTAATGCTGGGACTGTCCTCTATCAGTGTGCCAAATTATACAACTTTCCCGCAATCGGTTCTATGGGCTGCCATAGACTTGCGGCGGAAGAAGCGAAGAAGAAAGAAGAAGAATAATAATACAATAATACGCTTCAAAAATATAGGTGCCTACGCAAGAAATATAGCTGCAAGCAGCAATTACGGGGCCAAGCACTCCAGCGGCAAATTGAGGAGCTAAGCATGGCATGGAGCATCACACCAAATGCAACAATGAGCAATTACAGCATTTTTAGGATGATTGTAATTGAAATGGCAGAAAAATCATAAATAGAAGCACCAGTATTATGATTAAATGGCTTATCACTTTTGACCAACAGGTGGCGCTGTAATCAAATCATTTTGGTGTGTTCTGTGTGAGGTGACAATGGCACACACAAAGTTTGGTGTCAGTATGCCAAAGCATTGCAGAGATACAGGCTGAAGTGTCATTTTGGCATCGTGCCTGAAATTCGTCGCTGTGGTATGCGAAAACGGTTTTGTCTATCGACAGGGATTCATTAGAATTGGGTTGGGATAGTGTTTAGGTGGTATGATTATTTTTTTTTTGTAATCGGACTAACGGTTGATGAGGAGTTCGAAAAAGTAGGTTTTTAACATAAATCAAAATGGCGGACAGGAAGTTCAGCGTATTCTGGCATATTTGGTATCTATGTTGTCGGCTTAAGCCAAGGAATATTTTGAGACCAGTTTCATTGCAATAGGCTAATGCAATAAAAAGTTATTAGCATTTTTATAAATGTAATTATTAATGATTAATGAATGGTTTATTACTCTTGACCAATAGGTGGCGCTGTTACCAAATTGATGTGGCGTGGTCATTGTGAGGTGACAATGGCACATACAAAGTTTGGTGCAAATATGTCAAAGCTTTTGCCGAGATACAGCCTCAGATGTATTTTGGCATCCTTCCAGCAAATTCGTTGGTGCGCTAAACGAAAATCGTTTCGTATATTGACACGAAATCCATAACTTTTTGTCAGATTAGTCTGAAGATGATCCGAACCAAATTTGGTGAAAATCGGACTAACGGTCTAGGAGGAGTTCGAAAAAGTAGGTTTTCAACTTTAATCAAAATGGCGGACAGGAAGTATGGCCAATTTTGGCATAATTGGTATCGATGTTCTCGGCATGACTCAAAGAAATATAGAGAGACCACTTTCATTTGCAATAGTCTAATTTTTTTCAAAAGTTATTAGCATTTTTTATATATTTCATTATAACTTTTTACCACAAGGTGGCGCTGCCACCAAACTTTTTGAGTAGCTTCAGGGCATGGAGCTAAACATTTTTGTAATTATTATTTTCGTAGCGATACGATAATGCGTTCAAAAAATACAGCATTTTGAAACATAATTCAAAATGGCCGACACCTAAAATGGCCGACACGGGAAAATTGGATATCGTTCGACTCGACATGACCCACCGAATCGAATCTAAAGAGACTAGTTTTGTGATTTTTGAGCAAACCATTCAGAAGTTATATATAAGTTTCATATCTCCTGACCACTAGGGGCGCAGTGCCGAAACACTGCAGGTAGTCTCAGGTCATGCTTGTTATAACACACACCAAGTTTGGTCTCAATACGCCAAACCGTTGCGGAGTTATAGCCTCACAAGCATTTTTGCGTGCTTTTCGTAGAATTTGTTCGCGTGGTATTCGTGAACTTTTGGACGAATCAACTTGTATTCCATAACTTTTTGCCAGCATGGTCTGAAGATGATCTGAGCCAATTTTCGTGAAAATCGGACTAACCGTCTAGGACGAGTTCGAAAAAGTAGTTTTTTCGAACAATTGAAAAATAGAAAGCGAAACTAAAACTTGCGATTTTTGAATTTTGGGGTTCATTCGACTTGGCCAGAGCCAAGGATTCAGAGGAAAAAAGAATTTTCATTTTGTGGCTTACGGTTCAAAAGTTATTAGCATAAAAATATTGAAATTTTGGACAAGTGGTGGCGCTAGAGAGTTGGAGTTAGAGACTTCAAATTTGCTATAGTTAATGCTGGGACTGTCCTCTATCAGTGTGCCAAATTATACAACTTTCCCGCAATCGGTTCTATGGGCTGCCATAGACTTGCGGCGGCGGAAGAAGAAGAAGAAGAAGAATAATAATAATAAACGCCAACGGATGCAATAGGTGCCTAGCACCTTCGGTGCTTGGCCCCTAAAATATAGCTGCAAGCAGCAATTACGGGGCCAAGCACTATAGGAGCAAGCTTCAGACGAACGGCAGGAATGAGTAATTAAAACCGTTTTAAGATTATTTTTGGCAAAATGGCTTTAAAAAACAATAAACAAAACAACTAGTAATAGGATTTATTTGCTTATCAAGTTTGACCAATAGGTGGCGCTGTTGCCAAATTAGTGTGGAATGGGCAGTGTGAAGTGACTATTGCACATACAATAGTTTGGTGTCAGTATGTCAAAGCTTTGAAGAGATATAGCCTTAGAGTCATTTTGACACAGTGCTTAAGTTTTTATAACGGCGCTGTACGAAAAACGGTTTTTGTCTATCGACACGAAATCCATAACTTTTTGTCAGCACAGTCTGAAGATCATCTGATTCGATTTTGGTGAAAATCGGACCAACGGTTGATGAGGAGTGCAAAAAAAAGTATGTTTTCAACATAAATCAAAATGGCCTATAGAAAGTTCGGCTTATTATGACATAATTGATATGTATGTTGTCGGCATGACCCAAGGAATATTTTGAGACCAGTTTCATTACAATAGGTCAATGAAATCAAAAGTTATGAAATTTTCAAAAATGCTAATAATTAAGAATTAATGAATGTTTATTACTCCAGACCAATAGGTGGCGCTGTTACCAAATTGATGTGGGGTGATCAATTTGTGATGACAATGGCACATGCAAAGTTTGGTGTAAATATGTCAAATCTGTGCAGAGATACAGCCTCAGATACATTTTGGCATCCTTCCAGCAAATTCGTTGGTGCGCTAAACAAAAACCGTTTTCGTATATCGACACGAAATCCATAACTTTTTGCCAGCATCGTCTGAAGATGATCTGAGTCACATTTGGTGAAAATTGGACTAACGATCTAGGAGGAGTTTGAAATATTAGGTTTTCAACATGAATCAAAATAGCGGACAGGAAGTTTGGCCAATTTTGTCGTAATTGGTATCGATGTTCTCGGCATGATCCAAGGAATATAGGGAGCTCAGTTTCCATTCCAATAGTCCAATGTATTCAAAGGTTATTAGCATATATGTTAAATTTCTTTATAACTTTTGACCACAAGGTGGCGCTGTGCCCAAAGTTTTTGAGTACCATCAGGGCACGGTGTCGAACATTTTTGTAATTAGTGTCGTAACGATACGCTAATCGGTTTGTGAAATACAGCAACTTAGATAATAATTCAAAATGGCCGACGCCCAAAATGGCTGACATGGGAAAACTGGGTATCATTTGATTCAACATGATGCACCAAATCTGAAGAGACCAGTTTTGGATTTTTTTGGCCAAACCATTCAGAAGTTCTGTGCAAAAATATGCATTTTTTTGTATCTCCTGGCCACTAGGGGGCACTGCACCGAAACACTGCAGGTAGCCTCAGGCTATGCTTGTTACAACATACACCAAGTTTGGTCTCAATACGCTAAACCGTTGCGGGGATATAGCCTCATAACTATTTTTGTGTGTTTTTTCTTGAATTCGTTTGCGTGTTATTCCAGAACGTTTTGAACAATCAACTTGAATTCCATAACTTTTTGCCAGCATGGTCTGAAGATGATCTGAGCTTATTTTGGTGAGATTCGGACTAACCGTCTAGGAAGAGATAGAAAAAGTATTTTTTTCGAACATCTAGAAATAGAAAAAAAAACTAAACCTTGCGATTTTTGAATTTTGGGGTTCAATCGACTTGGCATGAGCCAAGGGTTCAGAGAAAAATATAATGTTCCTTCTGTACCTTATGGTTCAAACGTTATTAGCATAATTTTTTTGAAAGTTTGGACAAATGGTGGCGCTAGAGAGTTTGAATTAGAGACTTCAAATTTGCGATGGTTAATGTTGACACTGTGTCCTCTATGAGTGTGCCAAATTTCACAACTTTCCCGCAGTCGGTTCTATGGGCTGCCATAGACTTGCGCGGCGGAAGCGGAAGAATAATAATAATAAAATATAGCTGCAAGCAGCAATATACGCTAGCAGCAATTACGGGGCCAAGCACTACAGGAGCAAGCTTCAGACGAACGGCGGGAATGAGTAATTAAAACCGTTTTAAGGTTATTTTAGGCAAAATGGCTTGAAAACAATAAAGACAACAGCTAGTAATAGGATTTATTGGCTTATCACGTTTGACCAATAGGTGGCGCTGTTGTCAAATTAGTGTGGAATGGTCAGTGTGAAGTGACTATTGCACATACAAAGTTTGGTGTCAGTATGTCAAAGCTTTGAAGAGATATTGCCTTAGAGTCATTTTGACACAGTGCTTAAAGTTTATAACGGTGCTGTACGAAAACGGTTTAGTCTTTCGACACGAAATCCACAACTTTTTGTCAGCACTGTCTGAAGATCATCTGATTCGATTTTGGTGAAAATCGGACAAACGGTTGATGAGGAGTGCAAAAAAGTATGTTTTCAACATAAATCAAAATGGCCGACAGAAAGTTCGGCTTATTATGACATAATTGATATGTATGTTGTCGGCATGACCCAAGGAATATTTTGAGACCAGTTTCATTACAATAGGTCAATGAAATCAAAAGTTATGAAATTTTTTAAAAAATGCTAATAATTAAGAATTAATGAATGTTTATTACTCCAGACCAATAGGTGGCACTGTTACCACATTGATGTGGCGTGATCAATTTGTGGTAACAATGGCACATGCAAAGTTTGATGTAAATATGTCAAATCTGTGCAGAGATACAGCCTCAGATACAGTTTGGCATCCTTCCAGCAAATTCGTTGGTGCGCTAAACGAAAACCGTTTTGTATATCGACACGAAATCCATAACTTTTTGCCAGCATCGTCTGAAGATGATCTGAGTCACATTTGGTGAAAATTGGACTAACGTTCTAGGAGGAGTTTGAAAAATTAGGTTTTCAACATGAATCAAAATGGTGGACAGGAAGTTTGGCCAATTTTGTCGTAATTGGTATCGATGTTCTCGGCATGATCCAAAGAATTTAGGGAGACCAGTTTCATTCCAATAGTCCAATGTATTCAAACGTTATTAGCATAAATGTTAAATTTCTTTATAACTTTTGACCACAAGGTGGCGCTGTGCCCAAAGTTTTTGAGTACAATCAGGGCATGGTGTCGAACATTTTTGTAATTAGTTTTGTAAAGATACGTTAATGTGTTTGTGAAATACAGCATTTTAGAAAATAATTCAAAATAGCCGACGCCAAAAATGGCTGACACGAGAAAACTGGGTTTCATTCGATTCAACATGATTCACCAAATCTGAAGAGACCAGTTTTGTGATTTTTGGCCAAACCATTCAGAAGTTCTGTGCAAAAATATGCATTTTTCGTATCTGCTGACCACTAGGGGGCACTGCACCGAAACACTGCAGGTAGCCTCAGGGTATGTTTGTTACAACATAAACCAAGTTTGGTCTCAATACGCTAAACCGTTGCGGAGATATAGCCTCATAACTATTTTTTGCGTGTTTTTTCTTGAATTTGTTTGCGTGTTATTCCAGAACGTTTTGAATAATCAACTTGAATTCCATAACTTTTTGCCAGCATGGTCTGAAGATGATCTGAGCTAATTTTGGTGAGAATCGGACTAACCGTCTAGGAAGAGATAGAAAAAGTAATTTTTTCGAAAATCTAAAAATTGAAAAAAAACTAAACCTTGCGATTTTTGAATTTTGGGGTTCAATCGACTTGGCATGAGCCAAGGGTTCAGAGAAAAATATAATGTTCCTTCTGTACCTTATGGTTCAAACGTTATTAGCATAAATTTTTTGAAAGTTTGGACAAATGGTGGCGCTAGAGAGTTGGAGTTAGAGACTTTAAATTTGCGATGGTTAATGTTGACACTGTCCTCTATGAGTGTGCCAAATTTCACAACTTTCCCGCAATCGGTTCTAAGGGCTGCCATAGACTTGCGGCGGAAGCGGAAGAATAATAATAATAATAATAAATAGGGAGTATAATACAATAGGTGCCTAAGCTGCGCCAAGCAGCAATTACGGGGCCAAGCACTACATGAGCAAACTTCAGACGAACGGCAGGAATGAGTAATTAAAACAGTTTTAAGATTATTTTAGGCAAAATGGCTTGAAAACAATAAAGACAACAACTAGTAATAGGATTTATTGGCTTATCACGTTTGACCAGTAGGTGGCGCTGTTGTCAAATTAGTGTGGAATGGTCAGTGTGAAGTGACTATTGCACATACAAAGTTTGGTGTCAGTATGTCAAAGCTTTGAAGAGATATAGCCTTAGAATCATTTTGACACAGTGCTTAAAGTTTATAACTGCGCTGTACGAAAACGGTTTTGTCTTTGGACACGAAATCCAAAACTTTTTGTCAGCACAGTCTGAAGATCATCTGATTCAATTTTGGTGAAAATCGGACCATTGGTTGATGAGGAGTGCAAAAAAGTATGTTTTCAACATAAATCAAAATGGCCGACAGAAAGTTCGGCTTATTATGACATAATTGATATGTATGTTGTCGGCATGACCCAAGGAATATTTTGAGACCAGTTTCATTACAATAGGTCAATGAAATCAAAAGTTATGAAATTTTCAAAAATGCTAATAATTAAGAATTAATGAATGTTTATTACTGCAGACCAATAGGTTACCAAATTGATGTGGCGTGATCAATTTAAGGCGACAATGGAACATACAAAGTTTGGTGTAAATATTTCAAAGTTGTGCAGAGATACAGCCTCAGATACATTTTGCCATCCTTCCTGCAAATTCGTTGGTGCGCTAAATGAAAACCGTTTCGTATATCGACACGAAATCCATAACTTTTTGCCAGCATCGTCTGAAGATGATCTGAGTCACATTTGGTGAAAATTGGACTAACGGTCTAGGAGGAGTTTGAAAAATTAGGTTTTCAACATGAATCAAAATGGCAGACAGGAAGTTTGGCCAGTTTTGTCGTAATTGGTATCGATGTTCTCGGCATGATCCAAAGAATTTAGGGAGACCAGTTTCATTCCAATAGTCCAATGTATTTAAAACGTTATTAGCATATATGTTAAATTCCTTTATAACTTTTGACCACAAGGTGGCGCTGTGCCCAAAGTTTTTGAGTACCATCAGGGCACGGTGTCGAACATTTTTGTAATTAGTTTTCGTAACGATACGCTAATGGGTTTGTGAAATACAGCAACTTAGATAATAATTCAAAATGGCCGACGCCCAAAATGGCGACATGGGAAAAACTGGGTATCATTTGATTCAACATGATGCACCAAATCTGAAGAGACCAGTTTTGTGTGATTTTTGGCCAAACCATTCAGAAGTTCTGTGCAAAAATATGCATTTTTCGTATCTCCAGACCACTAGGGGGCACTGCGCCGAAACACTGAAGGTAGCCTCAGGCTATGCTTGTTACAACATACACCAAGTTTGGTCTCAATACGCCAAACCGTTGCGGAGTTATAGCCTCACAAGCAATATTTTTGCGTGTTTTTTGTTGAATTCGTTTGCGTGTTATTCCAGAACATTTTGAAGAATCAACTTGAATTCCATAACTTTTTGCCAGCATGGTCTTAAGATGATCTGAGCTTATTTTGGTGAGAATCGGACTAACCGTCTAGGAAGAGATAGAAAAAGTAGTTTTTTTTCGAATATCTAAAAATAGAAAAAAAAACTAAACCTTGCGATTTTTGAATTTTGGGGTTCAATCGACTTGGCATGAGCCAAGGATTCAGAGAAAAATATAATGTTCCTTCTGTACCTTATGGTTCAAACGTTATTAGCAAAAATTTTTGAAAGTTTTGGACAAGTGGTGGCGCTAGAGAGTTTGGAGTTAGAGACTTAAAATTTGCGATGGTTAATGTTGACACTGTCCTCTATGAGTGTGCCAAATTTCACAACTTTCCCGCAATCGGTTCTATGGGCTGGACTGCGGCCATAGACTTGCGGCGGGCGGCGGAAGAATCCTAATAGCGAAATAATAATAATAATAATAATAATATACAATAGGTGACGCACCTTCGGTGCTTGGCCCCTAATAAATATAGCTGCAAGCAGCAATTACGGGGCCAAGCACTACATGAGCAAGCTTCAGACGAACGGCAGGAATGAGTAATTAAAAACGGTTTTAAGATTATTTTAGGCAAAATGGCTTGAAAACAATAAAGACAACAACTAGTAATAGGATTTATTGGCTTATCACGTTTTGACCAATAGGTGGCGCTTTTGTCAAATTAGTGTGGAATGGTCAGTTGGAAGTGACTATTGCACATACAAAGTTTGGTGTCAGTATGTCAAAGCTTTGAAGAGATATAGCCTTAGAGTCATTTTGACACAGTGCTTAAAGTTTATAACGGTGCTGTACCAAAACGGTTTTGTCTTTCGACACGAAATCCACAACTTTTTGTCAGCACTGTCTGAAGATCATCTGATTCGATTTTGGTGAAAATCGGACCACGGATTTGATGAGGAGTGCAAAAAAGTATGTTTTCAACATAAATCAAAATGGCCGACAGAAAGTTCGGCTTATTATGACATAATTGATATGTATGTTGTCGGCATGACCCAAGGAATATTTTAAGACCAGTTTGATTACAATAGGTCAATGAAATCAAAAGTTATGAAATTTTCAAAAATGGTAATAATTAAGAATTAATGAATGTTTATTACTCCAGACCAATAGGGTGGCGCTTTTACCAAATTGATGTGGCATGATCAATTTGTGGTGACAATGGCACATGCAAAGTTTGGTGTAAATATGTCATAGCTGTGCAGAGATACAGCCCCAGATACATTTTGGCATCCTTCCAGCAAATTCGTTGGTACGCTAAACGAAAACCGTTTCGTATATCGACACGAAATCCATAACTTTTTGCCAGCATCGTCTGAAGATGATCTGAGTCACATTTGGTGAAAATTGGACTAACAGTCTAGGAGGAGTTTGAAAAATTAGGTTTTCAACATGAACCAAAATGGCGTACAGGAAGTTTGGCCCATTTTGTCGTAATTGTTATCGATGTTCTCGGCATGATCCAAGGAATATAGGGAGCTCAGTTTCATTCCAATAGTCCAATGTATTCAAACGTTATTAGCATATATGTTAAATTTCTTTATAACTTTTGACCACAAGGTGGCGCTGTGCCCAAAGTTTTTGAGTACCATCAGGGAACGGTGTCGAACATTTTTGTAATTAGTGTCGTAACGATATGCTAATGCGTTTTTGAAATACAGCAACTTAGATAATAATTCAAAATGGCCGACGCCCAAAATGGCTGACATGGGAAAACTGGGTATCATTTGATTCAACATGATGCACCAAATCTGAAGAGACCAGTTTTGTGATTTTTGGCCAAACCATTCAGAAGTTCTGTGCAAAAATATGCATTTTTCGTATGTCCTGACCACTAGGGGGCACTGCACCGAAACACTGCAGGTAGCCTCAGGCTATGCTTGTTACAACATACACCAAGTTTGGTCTCAATACGCTAAACTGTTGCGTAGATATAGCCTCATAACTATTTTTTTGCGTGGTTTTTTTCTTGAATTCGTTTGCGTGTTATTCCAGAACGTTTTGAATAATCAACTTGAATTCCATAACTTTTTGCCAGCATGGTCTTAAGATGATCTGAGCTAATTTTGGTGAGAATCGGACTAACCGTTTAGGAAGAGATAGAAAAAGTAATTTTTTTGAAAATCTAAAAATAGAAAAAAAAAAACTAAACCTTGCGATTTTTTTGAATTTTGGGGTTCAATAGACTTGGCATGAGCCAAGGATTCAAAGAAAAATATAATGTTCCTTCTGTACCTTATGGTTCAAACGTTATTAGCATACATTTTTTGAAAGTTTGGATAAATGGTGGCGCTAGAGAGTTGGAGTTAGAGACTTTAAATTTGCGATGGTTAATGTTGACACTGTCCTCTATGAGTGTGCCAAATTTCACAACTTTCCCGCAGTCGGTTCTATGGGCTGCCATAGACTTGCGGCGGAAGCGGAGAAAGAATAATAATAATAATAAATATAGCTGCAAGCAGCGGTGCTTGGCCCCTAAATAATACGGGGTGCCTAAGCACCTACAAGCTAAATATACTCCAGCGGCAATTAATCCAGCGGCAAATTAAGGAGCTAAGCATGGCATGGAGCATCACACCAAATGCAACAATGAGCAATTACAGCAATTTTAGCATGATTGTAATTGAAATGGCGGAAAAATCATAAATACAAGCACTAGTATTATGACTAAATGGCTTATGACTTTTGACCAACAGGTGGCGTTGTAATCAAATCATTTTGGTGTGTTCTGTGTGAGGTGCCAATGGCACACACAAAGTTTGGTGTCAGTATGCCAAAGCATTGTAGAGATACAGGCTGAAGTGTCATTTTGGCATCATGCCTGAAATTCGTCGCTGTGGTATGCGAAAAAACGTTTTTTTTTATCGATACAAAATCCATAACATTTTGTCAGCACAGTCTGAAGATCGTCTGATTCAATTTTGGTGAAAATCGGACCAACGGTTGATGAGGAGTTCGAAAAAGTAGGTAGGTTTTCAACATAAATCAAAATGGCGGACAGGAAGTTCAGCGTACTCTGGCATATTTGGTATCTATGTTGTCGGCATAAGCCAAGGAATATTTTGAGACCAGTTTCATTGCAATAGGCTAATGCAATAAAAAGTTATTAGCATTTTATAAATGTAATTATTAATGGTTAATGAATGGTTTATTACTCTTGACCAATAGGTGGCGCTGTTACCAAATTGATGTGGCATGGTCAGTGTGAGGTGACAATGGCACATACAAAGTTTGGTGCAAATATGTCAAAGCTTTGCCGAGATACAGCCTCAGATGTATTTTGGCATCTTAAGATCAAATTCGTTGATGCGCTAAACGAAAATTGTTTCGTATATCAACACGAAATCCATAACTTTTTGTCAGCTTGGTCTGAAGATGATCGGAACCAAATTTGGTGAAAATCGGACTAACGGTCTAGGAGGAGTTCGAAAAAGTAGGTTTTCAACTTTAATCAAAATGGCGGACAGGAAGTATGGCCAATTTTGGCATAATTGGTATCGATGTTCTCGGCATGACCCAAAGAATATAGAGAGACCACTTTCATTGCAATAGTCTAATTTTTTCAAACGTTATTAGCATTTTTTAGATATTTCATTATAACTTTTGACCACAAGGTGGCGCTGCCACCAAACTTTTTGAGTAGCTTCAGGGCATGGAGCCAAACATTTTTTGTAATTATTTTCGTAGCGATACGATAATGCGTTCAAAAAATACAGCATTTTGAAACATAATTCAAAATGGCCGACACCTAAAATGGCCGACACGGGAAAATTGGATATCATTCGACTCGACATGTCCCACCGAATCTAAAGAGACCAGTTTTGTTATTTTTGGCCAAAACCATTCAGAAGTTAGAAGCAAAAATAAGCATTTTTTGTATCTCCTAGACCACTAGGTGGCACTGCAACGAAACACTGCAGGTAGTCTCAGGTCATGCTTGTTATAACACACACCAAGTTTGGTCTCAATACGCCAAACCGCTGCGGAGATATAGCCTCACATCCATTTTTGCGTGCTTTTCGTAGAATTTTTTCGCGTGGTAGTCTTGAACGGTTGGACGAATCAACTTGAATTCCATAACTTTTTGCCAGCATGGTCTGAAGATGATCTGAGGCCATTTTTTTCGTGAAAATCGGACTAACCGTCTAGGACGAGTTCGAAAAAGTAGGTTTTTCGAACAATTGAAAATAGCGAAAAAAAAAAACTAAACCTTGCGATTTTTGAATTTCGGGGTTCATTCGACTTGGCCTGAGCCAAGGATTCAGAGGAAAAAAGAATTTTCATTTTGTGGCTTACGGTTCAAAAGTTATTAGCATAAAAATATTGAAATTTTGGACAAGTGGTGGCGCTAGAGAGTAGGAGTTAGAGACTTCAAATTTGCTATAGTTAATGCTGGGACTGTCCTCTATCAGTGTGCCATATTATACAACTTTCCCGCAATCGGTTCTATGGGCTGCCATAGACTTGCGGCGAAGAAAGAAGAAGAAGAAGAAGAAGAAGAAAATAACGCCAAAAACAATAGGTGCCTACGCATATATACCATCCTATCGGATACAATAGGTGCCTAAACACCTTCGGTGCATGGCCCCTAAATATAGCTGCAAGCAGCAATTACGGGGCCAAGCACTCCAGCGGCATATTGAGGACCTAAGCATGGCGTGGAGCAACAATGAGCAATTACAGCAATTTTAGGATGATTGTAATTGAAATGGCGGAAAAATCATAAATATAAGCACTAGTATTTTGATTAAATGGCTTATCACTTTTGACCAACAGGTGGCGCTGTAATCAAATCATTTTGGTGTGTTCTGTGTGAGGTGATAATGGCACACACAAAGTTTGGTGTCAGTATGCCAAAGCATTGCAGAGATACAGGCTGAAGTGTCATTTTGGCATCATGCCTGAAATTCGTCGCTGTGGTATGCGATAACGGTTTTGTCTATCGATACAAAATCCATAACATTTTGTCAGCACAGTCTGAAGATCATCTGATTCAATTTTGGTGAAAATCGGACCAACGGTTGATGAGGAGTTCGAAAAAAAAAAGTAGGTTTTCAACATAAATCAAAATGGCGGACAGGAAGTTCAGCGTACTCTGGCATATTTGGTATCTATGTTGTCGGCATAAGCCAAGGAATATTTTGAGACCAGTTTTCATTGCAATAGGCTAATGCAATAAAAAGTTATTAGCATTTTTATAAATGTAATTATTAATGGTTAATGAATGTTTTATTACTCTTTACCAATAGGTGGCTCTGTTACCAAATTGATGTGGCATGGTCATTGTGAGGTGACAATGGCACATACAAAGTTTGGTGCAAATATGTCAAAGCTTTGCCGAGATACAGCCTCAGATGTATTTTGGCATCTTACGAACAAATTCGTTGATGCGCTAAACAAAAACCGTTTCGTATATCAGCACGAAATCCATAACTTTTTGTCAGCTTGGACTGAAGATGATCCGAACCAAAATTTGGTGAAAATCTGACTAACGGTCTAGGAGGAGTTCGAAAAAGTAGGTTTTCAACTTTAATCAAAATGGCGGACAGGAAGTATGGCCAATTTTGGCATAATTGGTATCGATGTTCTCGGCAGGAACCAAAGAATATAGAGACACCATTTTCATTCAATAGTCTAAGTTATTCAAAAGTTATTAGCATTTTTTTATATTTCATTATAACTTTTGACCACAAGGTGGCGCTGCCACCAAACTTTTTGAGTAGCTTCAGGGCATGGAGCCAAACATTTTTGTAATTATTTTTGTAGCGATACGGTAATGCGTTCAAAAAATACAGCATTTTGAAACATAATTCAAAATGGCCGACACCTAAAATGGCCGACACGGGAAAATTGGATATCATTCGACTCGACATGACCCACCGAATCTAATGAGACCAGTGTTTTGTGATTTTTGGCCAAACCATTCAGAAGTTATAAGCAAAAAATATGCATTTTTCATATCTCCTGACCACTAGGTGGGGCTGCGTCGAAACACTGCAGGTAGTCTCAGGTCATGCTTGTTGTACCACACACCAAGTTTGGTCTAAATACGCCCAACCGTTGCGGAGTTATAGCCTCACAAGCATTTTTGTGTGCTTTTCGTAGAATTTTTTCGCGTGGTATTCGAGAACGGTTGGACGAATCAACTTGAATTCCATAACTTTTTGCCAGCATGGTCTGAAGATGATCTGAGCCAATTTTCGTGAAAATCGGACTAACCGTCTAGGACGAGTTCGAAAAAGTAGTTTTTTTGAACAATTGAAAATAGCGAAAAAACTAAACCTTGCGATTTTTGAATTTCGGTGTTCATTCGACTTGGCATGAGCTAAGGATTCAGAGGAAAAAAGAATTTTCATTTTGTGGCTTACGGTTCAAAAGTTATTAGCATAAAAACATTGATATTTTGGACAAGTGGTGGCGCTAGAGAGTTGGAGTTAGAGACTTCAAATTTGCTATAGTTAATGGTGGGACTGTCCTCTATCAGTGTGCCAAATTATACAACTTTCCCGCAATCGGTTCTATGGGCTGCCATAGACTTGCGGCGGAAGAAGAAGAAGAAGAAGAAGAAGAAGAAGAATAATAACGCCAACGGATACAATAGGTGCCTAAGCACCTTCGGTGCTTGGCCCCTAAATAATAATAATACTAAGCGCTTGGCCCCATAAAATAATAATAATAAGCCTAACGGTAGGTGCCTACGCACCTTCGGTGCTTGGCCCCTAAATATAGCTGCAAGCAGCAATTACGGGGCCAAGCACTACAGGAGCAAGCTTCAGACGAACAGTGGGAATGAGTAATTAAAACCGTTTTAAGATTATTTTAGGCAAAATGGCTTGAAAACAATAAACACAACAACTAGTAATAGGATTTATTGGCTTATCACGTTTGACCAATAGGTGGCGCTGTTGTCAAATTAGTGTGGAATGGTCAGTGTGAGGTGACTATTGCACATACAAAGTTTTGGTGTCAGTATGTCAAAGCTTTGAAGAGATATAGCCTTAGAGTCATTTTTGACACAGTGCTTAAAGTTTATAGCTGCCTCAAATTTGTAGTGTTTTGTCTATCAACACGAAATCCATAACTTTTTGTCAGCACAGTCTGAAGATTATTTGACTCGATTTTGGTGAAAATTGGACAAACGGTTGATGAGGAGTGCAAAAAAGTAGGTTTTCAACATAAATGGCTGACAGGAAGTTCGGTTTATTATGACATAACTGATATGTATGTTGTCGGCACAACCCAAGGAATATGAGACCAGTTTCATTACAATAGGTCAATGCAATCAAAAGTTATGAAATTTTCAAAAATGGTAATAATTAAGAATTAATGAATGTTTATTACTCCAGACCAATAGGTGGCGCTGTTACCAAATTGATGTGGCGTGATCAATTTGTGGTGACAATGGCACATGCAAAGTTTGGTGTAAATTTGTCAAATCTGTGCAGAGATACAGCCTCAGATACATTTTGGCATTCTTCCAGCAAATTCGTTGGTGCGCTAAATGAAAACCGTTTCGGATATCGACACGAAATCCATAACTTTTTGCCAGCATTGTCTGAAGATGATCTGAGTCACATTTGGTGAAAATTGGACTAACGGTCTAGGAGGAGTTTGAAAAATTAGGTTTTCAACATGAATCAAAATGGCGGACAGGAAGTTTGGCCAATTTTTGTCGTAATTGGTATCGATGTTCTCGGCATGGTCCAAAGAATTTAGGGGAGACCAGTTTCATTCCAATAGTCCAATGTATTCAAACGTTATTAGCATATATGTTAAATTTCTTTATAACTTTTGACCACAAGGTGGCGCTGTGCCCAAAGTTTTTGAGTACCATCAGGGCACGGTGTCGAACATTTTTGTAATTAGTGTCGTAACGATACGCTAATGCGTTTGTGAAATACAGCAACTTAGGTAATAATTCAAAATGGCCGACGCCCAAAATGGCTGACATGGGAAAACTAGGTATCATTCGATTCAACATGATGCACCCAATCTAAAGAGACGAGTTTTGTGATTTTTGGCCAAACCATTCAGAAGTTCTGTGCAAAAATATGCATTTTTCGTATCTCCTGACCACTAGGGGGCACTGCACCGAAACACTGCAGGTAGCCTCAGGCTATGCTTGTTTACAACATACACCAAGTTTGGTCTCAATACGCTAAACCGTTGCGTAGATATAGCCTCATAACTATTTTTGTGTGTTTTTTCTTGAATTCGTTTGCGTGTTATTCCAGAACATTTTGAATAATCAACTTGAATTCCATAACTTTTTGCCAGCATGGTCTGAAGATGATCTGAGCTAATTTTGGTGAGATACGGACTAACCGTCTAGAAACAGATAGAAAAAGTACTTTTTTCGAATATCTAAAAATAGAAAAAAAACTAAACCTTGCGATTTTTGAATTTTGGGGTTCAATCGACTTGGCATGAGCCAAGGATTCCTGAAATTCTCAGAATCTTGCCGGAAAATCGGTGACTAACCTGCCTAGGATGAGTTCGAAACGGTAGGTTTTTCATAACAATTGAAATAGCGAAATAACTAACCTTGCGATTTTGAATTTAGGTGTCCTTCGACCTTGGCTTGGCTCCTAATCCGCGGCACAAAAAAGATTTTAATTTCGTGGCCTACGGTTCAAAAGTTATGAGCATAAATAAATTGAACTTTGGATACTAAGTGGTGGCGCTAGAGAGTTGGAGTTCGAACTCTAACTTTGCTATGGTACATCTCGCGGACAACTGGCTCTGCCTCTTATCAGTCTTGTGGCCAACTTCATAACTTTCCCGCAAGCGGTTATAGCAACTGGGTCTCTACTACCTAGCGGTCTTGCGCGTGCGGTGAATATAACTAAAAACACATCCTGACCTGACGCATACGTGCCTCAAACCCTCCGGTGGCTTGGCCCCTAAATAATAAGATAAGAAGCCTAACGATACAATAGGTTGCCTAACACCTTCGTGCGTGGCCCCTATTAACGATATAAGCTGCACGCAGCGGATGGCTGGCCTCCAAGCCATCAGTCAAACGTGCACCCCACCCCCCGTTATCGCATCTGGTAAACGTGCCCAGGCGGGCACAGGGCGCATTACAGTCAACCCTCTTATACTCAGTTTTAGGGATACACAATTCCCGTTAATCCGAGTCATCAAGCATCTTGGAAATCACAGCTACACAGAACAAATATTCCTGCTCAGAGGGAAGTGACAAATTAACACATGGATTACTAAACTATTTATTCGACCGGAACCCTGCTACACATTTTCTATTCTAATACTACGGTCTCTTGGCTGTGAACATCTGTAGAATAGTCATAGATAGCAATAAAGCAAGCCTTATTTCGTGGCTCATGCACAACAAAAGTCTGGGAATGCCTTTTATGTTTTCCCCCTGTTTGCTATTTCACCTTCTGTCCCTGAAGCTTTGTGGCCTAAGAACACAGAAGGTAACTGACAACAATGATGGTTTAAGTCAGGTGATGATTATGGGTCCCAGCACATGGTTTGTGTAGCTGCTGCCAGTTAAATTAGGAGTGCTTATGTGTCTCTATATTAAGAGTAAATTATGAATCAATGCCCGTTCTACACTTTTTCAGTAATGTGTGATTAACTTGAGAAAATATGTTATCAATACCATTAAAATAACAAAGTCATGGTATTTAGGAGATGATAGCTTTTGCATAAGACTAGATTTATTGGGCTTTATTTGAGGGGTGGTATGTTCGTCGAACAGAAATGAAATGTTTAGCATTTTTTATTTATGCACATAAATGAAATATTTTTCAAGTCTTTGAACAGATCTTGAAGTAGTTGCCTATCCTGTTGCGTGCCCATCCGCGTTGGACACCATTAGCATTGTGGCCTTCATATGATTGAACAACATTATGAAACGGGGCCAATATTTTTTTGAGATGAGTTATAAATATTTAATGATTAGTGTTACTGATATATACCCACATTAAAATCTAATTTACTGGATTCTGTATCTTATTTCCATGGCTTAATCAGGGAGTTTAATGAATTTTTCAATTTACATTTTTAACATTGTTTTTGAATGATTACTAGATTGAGTTTCCGAAAATTGTTTTTGTGTTTTGTTTGTTTTATTTATTTTTAGGATTTTCATTAGGATTTACTTAAAAAGATCGCCACATACTTCAAACATTTTAAGCCGCTTGAACAAAACATGTTAATATTTCTTTACCGATAGGGCGCTACTGGTAACTGTCTATAGCCGCTCTTAAACAAATTTATTATAAAATACAAGGGTGTACACCAGTTAAATTGGACATAAAGAAATTGCTAACAATAGTTAATATGTGCAGGTTTTTAGAGGTTATAGGTGTGTTAGATGCAGAAATGGACAAATCAAATGTAAAATAACATGACATCGATTTAGTTAAACTATAGATTAATTCTTGGATTGAAGCAAAATGGATAATAATAATAATAATAATATAATAATATAAATACATGAATACAGAACACCATAAAAAAACAAAAAACAAAAAGAGTCAGCCAAGATTTTCTGATCTTTTTAGAGTTAGAAATTGAATACAGAAGAGCAGCTGGTAAATGCAGTCAGCTTTAATATTCAAAGCCAGTATCATGATCCACTTCAGATTTAAATTTCTCACAGTTTATATTCACGTGGCTGTTTTCCGTTTACTAAATTTCGCCAAGCTATTATGTATTGTTGAAATAAATCTTGTACGCGATTTTGTTCGTTCTTGCCGACGAAAGCAGAAATCAGTGTCCTTTGGCTGCCTCGAGAGATCGATGTTAGTCTGATTCTGCCCTTAGACGTCCGTCTCGCGCTCTTCATAATAAGGCTATCTTTTCACAAAGTAAACAGCTCCAAGCAACAACCTGAATTCAGCTCTTGTGTTTGTTTGGTGTTCTAGATGGGTGGATTGTGTGCATTCGCGGTAATATTTGTGTTGTTAAAAAGCTCGTTAAAGACATAATGTTGCTTTTAGTTGTGAGCTCGTGGGTGAGACTGCACGCGCTGATGCAGCGGTGATTGCTCATCTCGGTCTTTCTCACTGTTCTAGGCCAGACATCAAATATTCAATGAGATCTGAGCCGGTAATAATACCATATGTTGGTTCAGCCTTGTCAGTGTGAATGAAATGCCTTGTATTTATTTGTCCGTTCTTGCACGAAAGAACGTAAATCACCGTGTTCTGGGAGCGCAGAGCATCGATTGATGTTCAGGGCCCTTAGACAAAGAAAATCTCCCAAAGCACGTCATACCACTCACTTTCATCTCCTATAATATGTTTCATATCTAATTGTTTTGTGTTAATTCGCCGCCGTGTTTTAATTAAAAGGCTGTAGTTTCAATGTATGTAGCTTTTTTTTCCCTTCAAGTGTTCAGAAGTCTCCGCGCTGTCAACCGCCTGCAGCAAATATTTCATTTTAACACTCACAAACATCTGGAAATTTAAGCTGCTTGGTGTGTTCTAATTGGCGGATTGTGGTGGCAATCGCGTAATAATTTATTTTAAAAAAGCTATAAAAAAAATAAAGCGTTTTTTTGTGAGCGCGTGGAGAACGCAGAGCAGGGGGTTGTTTTATCTCTGTCTATCTCACTTTTCCTGGCCATACATAAATTAAAAAGGGCCCCTGCCCCGGTATAAGAAAAAGGTTGGGTTTTATTGCGTGTAAATACATTTTTTTATTTTAGTATTTTTTAACCCGATTTAAAAGTGAAAAAAGCGAGATCCCCCCTTTTAGTCCCGGGAGTTGTGTAGGGCGCAATTTCTCTCGAAAGAAAGTCCAAACATACACCCCTACACAACCCAAAAAACCTATTCAAATCAAAAAAAGCGACTTTCCGTTGGTCGTAGCTAAGACTTTAAAATTTGAAAGTTTTCCCTTTAATAAGAACAATTTGTACCGGAGTTTGGGGTTGGTAAAACTAAGCCCCCATTTGCAAAAAGGGGGCGTTTTAGGTGCCTCTCCACGCCCTTTTAGACTTTCCGTGTCAGCATCATTAAAACTGATATGTGTTTTGAGTTTCATGAAATTTTTTTAAGATGTTATGTGCCCCAAAACAGAAAAATATTTTAAAAGAAAATTTCCGTTTTTTAAAGTTTCCAGAACACATATTAATATAATATCCCTCCGTTTTTCTGGGGGGGTTTTGTCATTTTTCTGATGAATTTTAAGCAAATTTATAAAAATAAGATGCTGAATTCAAAACATTTGAAAAAAACACACTTCCTGTGCCCGTTTGGGGGCACTAATTTTCTCCAATGTCACATTTTGCGATCGGATCAAAAAGAACAAATTTTATGAGTTAATTAAAATAGGAAATGTATGGGGGTTTTTAGCACTTCTGTTTCTCATTTTTGCCCTAATTTAACGCCGCCAAAAAAAAAAATCGAATATCAAAAACCCTGGCAATTTTTCATCCCCAAGTCTTGAGATCATATTTAAGAGTTTGGGGGCAGGGTAAAAAACCTTGAAGTTATCAAATTCCCGAGCATGGCTTTTTTTCAAGTCTAAATAGGATTCTGTGGGCGGGGCCTATGACATGCAATATGAAATTGGTTTGGGGGCAAAGAGGTCTATATGTGAAAACTGAGTTTTAAAAAATCATGCAAGAGTGTGAGATAACAAAAATTTCTGATGTTCCAGGGGGGCCCTAGAGCCCCCGGCACGCCCGGGGCTCGCCTCGCAGCCCTCCCAATGGCCATAGATTTCCAAGGGGTGTGCAAATTTCAAGAATTTTTGAGATGTTAAGGGCCCCCAAAAAACCCCCAAAACTTTTCAGAAAAAAAAGAATACCCAAAACCCCAAATAGCCAACTTTTGTTGGGGGGGGGGCTTGACAGGGTCGAAATTTTTCGGCTTGATGGCTAATTTTGTACCCAGTTTCATACGTCTACGGCAAGTTGTATGAAAATATGGCCCTCCAAAATTCCCGGGGGCGTGTAGAGCCCCCGTGCCACGCCCCGGGACAGTCTCTGCCCGGCCTAAGGCCAGATTTCCCAAAGGGTGTGCCAATTTTTAAGAGTTTTGAGTGTTAAGGGCCCAAAAACCCCGAGAGTTGGGGAAAAAAAAATTTAAAATAAAAAATAATCCTAAGGAAAACATGGGCTTGCCCTCAGGCTTTAGCCTAATAAGAAGGAGAATAAAATAAAAATAAAAATTTCCAGGAAAACAAAAGGGCTCCGCCCCTTGGGTTTAGCCTAATAAAAAAAAAAAAATAATATAAAAAAATAACCTAAGGAAAAAATAGGCTTTCGCCCCCAGGCTTGACCCCAATAATAAAATATAACAATAAACCTAAGGAAAAAAATAGGGTTTCGCCCTTGGGTTGAGCCCAATAAAAAAATATCTTCGGAAACAAAACGGCCTGTGCCCCTTGGCTGGGCCCTAAAAATAATATAAAAATAAAAACGAGCAATTCCAAAGGCCTCACACCCTCGGGCTGGGGGGTAAAAATAAATAAAAAAGCAATTTCCCAGAGGGGCCCCGCCCCACCCGGGTGGGCCTAAGAAAGTGCAAGCAGCGATGGGAAAAGGGGCCCCCGACCCGGGTCCCACCATCGGTGGCATAGGAGATAGGAAAAATTTTGGGCCATAGGGTTTTAAAAATGGTAAATTTGTGCCACATTTCCTGCTGCCAACAGGTGGGTATGATTTTAATTTAATATGGCTGTAAATGTCTTCAGGGATGGCTTTTACCAAACATGCAAAGTTTCCCGGGAGACAGACATTGATGTTTAGTTTGTTTAAAAAAAAAGTAATTTCCTGTTTCCAGCGGGGTGCTAAGACTATAAATAAATATTTGGCTAAATATGGGCCTTCAAAAACACTGAACTTGGGCAGACCGGATATTGCAATTAAATAAAATTTTAAAACAAGTAAATTTCCGTTTCCAGCAGGTGGGCTATAAAAATAAAGAATAGGGGGAGGATGTGTTGGAAAGGGCTCTGGGCAAAGTAAGTTGGGGCGACGGACATTGCAACCCAGGTACAGCAACTTTCCCCCTTTCCCCCATTTGTAGAGGGTTTAAAACTTTAAATAAGTGTACTAGAGTTTTTGATGTTTTAAAGTTGCCCGTATATTTACACCCTGCACTTTTAATATTGCTAGGAGCCATAACAGTGTTTAAAAATGACACTTCCCCATTGCCCGTAGGTGGCCACTTTACTATAACCGAATACGGGCATGTTTAGTGTTTTGGACAGGACTCTTTTAAAATGTGTGAAGTTTGGGGCAGATGGCATTTCAGCATGAGTACAAAGCCCCTTTGTGCTTAATAGCATGTTAGCACTTAGTAAGTGTTTCTAGCTGTTGATAATATTTTAGGAGTTTAGCACACAATAGCATATTTATGTTTGCTAAAAGGCTACCAGTGTAAAAAATTCACGTCTGTTGCGTAGGTGCGTTAAACTATAACAAATGAGAGACATGTTTTTAGGCCAGGCTCTTATAAAAAAGTGTAAATTTTAGGGAGATTGGCACTGTTGCAAGAGTTAAAAAAACCCTCTTTTATAGTTTAACAAGTGGGGGTTTTTACAGTTTGAGAATAATCTAGATGTTTTGACACAAAGGAATTTTAGTGTGCTATAGTGCATAAGTTTAAAAATTTTCTTCCTGTTGCCCGAGGGGGGCGTTTTTAAACTTAACCAAAATGAAAATGTAGATTTTTAGGGCCCGATCTCATAAAAATGTGAAGTTTGGGGGTGAATCGGATTGCTTGCCTGAGTTACAAAAACTTCCTTTTTCACTAGCATAAAGTATCAATGCTTAAGCACTTAGTACGGTTGTTAGCATGTTTAGTATGTTCTAGCATTTGCCAGCCTATTTAACAATTGTTGACACTTTTTAATATGATCATAAGAGTCCATAACAGTGTTATTGTGTGTCACATCCTGTTGCCCAGCAGGTGGCGCATGACTATAACCAAATACGGGCATGGTAATGTATGTAGAGTAGACCTGATGTACGTTTTGCAGATTAATCGGCACGGGGGGGGGAATAGTTGATTGCTGGAACAATCGGGTTTATTCGCAAAACCGTGTCCTCCCTCCTATATGTCGCTTCGTCCCTTGCTCTGAGAGCGGCTGATAGTTTCCCGGTTGGGTCCCTTTGCCTGGAGCTGCTGAGAAGGTCTGTTTTCCTTATACTGTGCGAGAGCCGGTCTAGTGGCTGAAATCACTGACAGCACGTGCTGTTTGTTTAGACACGTCACGCTGCACGCTTATGGAATTACATTTGGTGAAACGTAACTTTATATAAAACTGAACATAACTTTTTTCAAAAACTATCAAAAATATGCCCATTACAAAAGAAGAAAAACCAATGAAAATGAAAAAAATTAACTCAGTCGCACAAATTTAACAGGCTCTTCAAATATGATTCATTCTTTGTTAATGTTTTTCAAAGATTCGTTTTCCCTAATCGTGGACTCTGAATGCATTGCCACAGATTTCGCTTACGTTTCGCAGCTTTTCATTTGGTGTTTTTGACACAAACCTCTCGTGGGGGCGGCTTAACAGTGATCTACTCTGATTGGATAGTGAGCTTTTGATGGGCAGGTGCTCTCTGAGCGGGAAGTACAGACGCCACTCAGTGGCGCGCATATTGGAAGCTCTCGCGGTGATTAAATCTGGGTCTCTAACCGCAAGAAATTCTTTTTCACAGACAAAGTGAAAGAAATTATTTTTAAGTCTCATACACAGGTTCTACCCTGTAAAGAAGTTTTATACAAAGATTTTTAAATCTGACATTGATTTTACAAGCTCTTTTTGGTTCGAGTTCTGAAGAAACTGTACACTTATTTTGGTCATGTCACTACACTCAGAAACTTTGGGATGATTGGTGTGTTTGTCAAGTAAGATTTTGCCAGGCTTCTCAGTTCATATGAAAAACATTATATTTGTGGTATTATGACTCTGACCCCACAAACAAAATATCAGGTTTGTTATTAATTTAATTTTTTTCCTAAACAAATTTCACATTCACAAATGCAAATTCTCCAACGTAAACCTGCTTCTTTCTCTGGGTTTCCTAAAAGAAATGGAAAACTATTTGAATGTAATTTGATCTCCTTGTGTAATTTTGATTAGATTTTGGCCCTCTTTATCTTAGTTCTAATTTTATTCTTTATTGTTTTTTTTTTGTTTTTTTGTTTTTTTGTGGTTGATATTATGTATGTTTTTATACTTTTGTATGTTTTTGTTCTCTGCATTAATAAAAAAAGAAAAGAAAAAAAAAAAGCTCTCGTGGTTATTTGTATGCAATACGTCGTGCCTTGTATTACTAAATATGTAAATAATATTTGACCTTCGATCGTCTCACTCTGTAAAGATGAGCTCTCAGGAGAGACATGGAGCGGGCATCATCTTCCTCCTCGCTTGTCCTTCAAAGGCAGCTTGAAGTAAGCTTGTGTTACTGAAGTAACCAATAACATCGATACAAGTTTTTCATGTTACAGTGTGCAACAGTTTGTTGTGGGTTATTATTGTCATTCAGTAACGCAAGCTTACTTCAAGCTGCCTTGAAGGACAAGAGCTCATCTTTACAGACTGAGACGATCGAAGGCCAAATATTATTTACATATTAAGTAATACAAATCACCGCGAGAGCTTTCCAATATGCGCGCCACTGAGTGTCTGTACTTCCCGGTCAGAGAGCACCTGTCCATCAATAGCTCACTATCCAATCAGAGTAGATCACTGTTAAGCCCGCCCCCACGAGAGGTTTGTGTCAAAACACCACGTCAACTGCGAAACGTAAGTGAAATCTGTGGCAATGCATTCAGAATCCACGATTAGTGAAAACGAATCTTTGAAAAACATTAACAAAGAATGAAGCATATTTGAAGAGCCTGTTAAATTTGTGCGACTGAGTTCATTTTTTTTTTTTTTTTCATTTTCATTGTGTTTTTCTTCTTTTGTAATGGCATATTTTTGATAGTTTCTGAAAAAGTTATGTTCAGTTTTATAAAGTTTCGTTTATTTTTATAGAAGCAAATGTAATTCCATACACGCTGGACAGAGCGCCATTCACATAGTTTTATATTAAATTACATTATATTCGCCCCGAATCGTTGTTAATGTACATAATGAATTGTATATTGAGCATTTTCATTGAAACGTTTGTCTTTCTGTGGCTCTAATAAAGTCTGTATGCTTCATTTATATAGCTAATATTGCTCTTTCTGTTTGCTCCGATTTTCAAACATTGAACTTAAAATTATCTTTGCCTCATTGTTCATTTTTTTAGGCCCCGTCCACACGGATCCGGCGTTTTCGTAAGGTGAAACCGCTATTTTTTGAAACCGGGTCCCAAAGTGGATAAATCTGAAAACGCCGCCTTAGCGTTTTAGTACTGGACGGCTAATCCGTATATTTTTCTGAAACGATGACGTCATCAGCCCACGTCTCCCCCCCAGTCAGACACCTCTACGTCACGTAACAGCAACAAAAACATGAACAAATACTGAACGATTGTCTTTTTATTAACTAACATTAACACAGATTAATAAATGTATTGTTCCATGTTCGTTTGTGTACCACGCGCAAGGTTTATGAGCGTAGTCCAAATCTTCTTCTCCGTTTTTTAGTGTATCTCTGTGGCAGAATTACAGCGCCACATGCTGGTCTGGCATGTATACTACATCATTTAGCGGTTTCGTGTGGACGCGGATATTTCTTGAGATGAGGAAAAAAAAGATCGGATTGGGGTAAGCTCATAGACAGTAAAAGAAATGGACACAGCGACCCCATTGGAACTCAATTGAGACAAGTGAAGCCCATTTTTAGCGATTTTTTTAGAACTTCCGTTTCTGACGCGCAGACTCAAACTAAACTTGATTACGTCAGCAACCTGTCCTGACAGATGTAAATCTTCTAGTAGCTGTGCGTGCAAACTGCCATCGTTAATCTTGCAGAGACGGCGAGCTTGAGCGGGGAGTTCTTTGGCGTGAGTGAGCAGGAGTATGTATTCTGATTAATTATTTTGTATAGTATTTTAAAATGTAACGCCAGTACGCCATTTGTCTTGACGTCTCCCCGATTGCCTGCGAGCTTCTCCTCCTGTCTGTACGGTAATTTCTCTACTGTGCGACAGAGAGTCGAGTGGTTATGACGCAATCGTTAGCCTATTTTTTACAAAAAAAACTGTTTTTTCTACGGGGCCATAATGTAACATAGAAGGTAATGGAGCCCTTTATACATTGTCGTGTATCTTTAGAAATAAATAATGGACAAATGGAGTCTTTAAACGCCTCAGATGTAAAGTTATTCGCTGTCAAAGTGACGCCAAAATGAATGGGAGTCAATGGGATGCTAACGCAAGTGAAGTTCTGCTACAAGATGGCGGCACGCGGCCGACTTCAACTTCCGGTCGACTTCCTTCCCCCCTGGGTAAGCTCCGTCTCCGTGTGGACGGGGCCTTAGTCAGCTTGTGTCCGTCTGGTGAATAAATAAACTGTTAGACCGCTGCTCAAGTTGAACGCGACGCGTCTGGATGTGTGTACCCGTGAGTTCTCCTAGACTCAGCTGCTCTTTTATTTTGATTAGATAATCACTTGAGTGTTCAGTAACAGAAGCAGTTAAAGTGCGAGAGTTAACATTGTGCTGGTATAATTGTAGGGCCCTATGTTTTCCGCGATGCAAAAAACGCGGACGGAATCGCGGAATCCATTCATAAAAACAGAATTCACAGTTTAGCGCGTGTGACGCTCGCGGTGATTTCAGCGTCTGCTGTCTCACTAAATGAGTACGAAAACACATGAACAAGCGCATCTCCAGAACTGCTCTGAGAGTCACTTCATGAGCATTTGGCCTTTTGTTGATTTGAGCAAAAGCATCATATCACTTGCAAAGAATTGTAAAGGTATTCTTTTATTTTGCAACCCGTCAAAATAAAAGTCCGGTTTTGAAGTCTAATGTACATAGCCTACTACTACTACTAAAATGAAACAAGCATTATTTTTTAAGGAATAATCACACAACATTTCTTCCATGTTTTAATTTTAATAGTAAATCCCCCTTGTTTGCCAAAAAAGTTTGCTTAATTTTTATTAATTAAAAGACAAATAAAATGTTTCATGCCTTGATTTGATAACAATAAATATGTAAATACACAGAATTTTTGAGTGGAAAAAATCATTAGTCTTCTTTAAGAAAAATAAATTAAGTTGTTTTATGTGTTCAAATAATTAGACATGCTAAAACAGAATTTGGTAACAATAAAAAAATATGGTGAGAAAAAAATAAAACATTTCATAGGGCCCTAAACATGTAATTTTTGTTAAACTTTAATTAAACTGATTTGAAAATGTGTAAGTTTCATGATTTTATTTATTGACTTTATGATTAAAAAACTTACTTTATGATAAACTTTAATTTAACTATTAAAAAGGAGTGGAGTAAAATTAAAATGGAAAAAACTGAATCCAGAAAAATTAAATAAAATTTGGAAATAAATAAAATGGAATTTAGGAAAAAATTAAACAGATTTCATAGGGCCCTATTACTATTACTGTTATTATTATTATCATTATTATTATTACTACTACTACTTTTTTTTTGTAAATAAAGCACTATTTTAGTTTTTTTTTTTTTTTTGTATCCATTTTAAAAACTATCGGTTAATTAATCGGTATCGGCCAGTGTGGTCCGACCTAGCTATCGGTATCGGCAAAATCCAATATCGGTCGACCTCTAGTAATATGTTCAGGCAAGGACTCTTATAAAATGTGTGAAGTTTTTAATATGTTCCTAGGAGTCCATAACAGTGTCAACCATGTCACTTCCTGTTACCAGCAGGTGGCGCTATGACTGTAACTGAATTTGGTCATGGGTGTTTGTTCAGGACAGAACACCTTTCACACGTGTGAAGTTTGGGGCAGATCAGACATTGCTTGCCTGAGTTACAGCGACTTCCTGTTTCACGGCGAAACATCAAAATTTGGCAGGCCGCCAGGGACACACCCCTTGACGAAAACTCAAAATCTTTGCAATTTAACATCACAAAGGTCTTATGATGACCCTCACAAAATTTGAAGATAATCCGATTAAAACTGTAGGAGGAGTTCGTCAAAGGCATGGAAATGGCAAAAACTGCACAAAAATCGTACAGGAAATTCAAAATAACTTACTTCCTGTTGGATTTTGACTTTTTTGTAGGTAATGGTGTGTTACACGTATGTTCCGATTTTCATGCATGTACGTGAAAAGTAGCCCGAGGCGCACTCCGCTGAAATTTAACAGGTGGCGCTATCAAGACATTTTGCCACACCCACTTCTGAAACCTATATCAGATGTAAATTTTCGCCAGTTCTGATGCGTGTGCAAAGTTTTGTGAGTTTTAGAGCATGTTTAGGCCCTCCAAAATGCGATTCATTACGGAGAAGAAGAATAAACGGAGCAATTCCAAGAGGGTCCTCACACCATCGGTGCTCTGGCCCTAATTAAAGCTGCAAGCAGCGATGAACGGCCCCTCGCACCCGGGCTCACCACCAGCGGGTGGCTTTTTTAAAACAGCAAACGGCGAGATACACTCACCTAAAGGATTATTAGGAACACCTGTTCAATTTCTCATTAATGCAATTATCTAATCAACCAATCAAATGGCAGTTGCTTTAATGCATTTAGGGTTGTGGTCCTGGTCAAGACAATCTCCTGAACTCCAAACTGAATGTCAGAATGGGAAAGAAAGGTTATTTAAGCAATTTTGAGCGTGGCATGGTTGTTGGTGCCAGACGGGGCGGGTATTTCACAGTCTGCTCAGTTACTGGGATTTTCACGCACAACCATTTCTAGGGTTTACAAAGAATGGTGTGAAAAGGGAAAAACATCCAGTATCCAGTCCTATGGGTGAAAATGCCTTGTTGATGCTAGAGGTCAGAGGAGAATGGGCCGACTGATTCAAGCTGATAGAAGAGCAACTTTGTCTGAAATAACCACTCGTTACAACCGAGGTATGCAGCAAAGCAGTTGTGAAGACACAACATGCACAACCTTGAGGCGGATGGGCTACAACAGCAGAAGACCCCACCGGGTAACACTCATCTCCACTATAAATAGGAAAAAGAGGCTACAATTTGCACGAGCTCACCAAAATTGGACAGTTGAAGACTGGAAAAATGTTGAATGGTCTGATGAGTCTCGATTTCTGTTGAGACATTCAGATGGTAGTCAGAATTTGGTGTAAACAGAATGAGAACATGGATCCATCATGCCTTGTTACCACTGTGCAGGCTGGTGGTGGTGGTGTAATGGTGTGGGGGATGTTTTTTCTTGGCACACTTTAGGCCCCTTAGTGCCAATTGGGCATCATTTAAATGCCACGGCCTACCTGAGCATTGTTTCTGACCATGTCCATCCCTTTATGACCACCATGTACCCATCCTCTGATGGCTACTTCCAGCAGGATAATGCACCATGTCACAAAGCTCTAATCATTTACAATTGGTTTCTTGAACATGACAATGAGTTCACTGTACTAAAATGGCCCCCACAGTCACCAGATCTCAACCCAATAGAGCATCTTTGGGATGTGGTGGAACGGGAGCGTCGTGCCCTGGATGTGCATCCAACAAATCTCCATCAACTGCAAGATGCTATCCTATCAATATGGGCCAACATTTCTAAAGAATGCTTTCAGCACCTTGTTGAATCAATGCCACGTAGAATTAAGGCAGTTCTGAAGGCGAAAGGGGGTCAAACAGTATTAGTATGGTGTTCCTAATAATCCTTTAGTTGAGTGTATATGCTTTTAATGTGGTAAATATAAGACGAATATGTCAAAGTCATTTATATGTGCCAATCTTCCTGCTGCCAGCTGGTGGAGCTATGACTATAACTGGATTTTGGCATGTAAAATTCTTAATTCCAGCACTTTTATCAAGCATATGAAATTTAGTGCAGATTGATCATGAAATTTTTCAGTTAGTATAAAGCATGAGGTGTTCTATTGCCAACAGGTGGCGCAATGATTATAACTGAATACTGGCCTTTAGATGTCTTCAGGCCATGACTCTTTCCAAATATTTGAAGTTTGGTGCAGACTGGACATTGCATGTTTAAGTTAGTGTAAAAAAAGCCATTTCCTGTTGCCAGCAGGTGGCGCTATGATTATACTGGAATATTGACCTTTAGATGTGTTCAGGCCAAGACTCTTTTCGAAAGGCCGGGGAAGTCGTGTCACTTCCTGTTGCCAGTAGGTGGCGCTATGACTATAACTGAATATGGGCATGTCGTTCTGTTCAGGTCAGGAGTCTTATCAAACATGTGAAGTTTGTGGCAGATTGGACATTGTATGTCTGAGTTATAGCAACTTAATTTTTCATGGCGAAACATCGAAATTCGTCAGGCCGCCACGGATACGCCCTTAAACAAAAACTCACGATCTTCGCAATTTAACATCACAAAGGCCTTTAGATTAGGCATACCAAATTTGGTGTTGATCTGAATAAATCTCTAGGAGGAGTTCATTAAAATACAAGGCACGCAAATGACAAAAATGATGCAAAATTTGCTCATAAAATTAAAAATAACCGACTTCCTGTTGACTTCCTGTGACATGTACAGTATGACACATCAGATTATGAATGACCAGGATTAATTGTTAACTCTAGGTAAAGTATGAACAGTGTACAATGTAAAATAAGATTACCTAGGATCCCATTTACCTGTGGTTTAGAATTACCCAGTGTTAATTATTTCAAGTGTGAGAGACCTTAAATGTTTAAGATATTATCAGTGGTTATACCAAATATGCCCTTTAGCATTATGACTATGCTCACATCATATAACAAAAAAAAAAAAAAATTGAAAGAGAGAAAGAAAGAAAATCCAATAATTCCAGATTAGGCAAATTTTGATTTATTGATGTCAATGCAATGTGTGGTAAAAGTAACCACTTTTCCCTATGAGGATTTGATTCAAACGTTACAATACTGTGTGTTTGAACTCTTGGTAGCTTGGTAACTTTTCATAGTTAAAATGAACAAAATCCCTTCTTCAAAATATCCCTAAAACTGATTTAAAAATCGAATCTTATGAATAGACTACTGAGAGAAAGATAATGTCCCTCAACTTGACCATTTCAGTGCATTTTTAGCACTCTGACAGGTTTGTTCTGTGCATATTGTTTTGATCGAGGGAAACAAGATGCATTCCTAGTTTCAACATTACTTATTCTTCAGACATTTGCTTTTCAGCCACTAAAATAGATAATATTCAACAATCTGAAAATGGAGCTTCATTGAGATGCCCCATATCTCTGGAACTGAATGATGTAGGGCCTTATAAATTAAGATTCAAATGTAAAAGTTTATTAAAACTAAAATATAAAATAATATTTTGATATCTTTAATTCTTCTTGAGTTATAGGCATGCAAACTTTGGAAAATTATATTAATGACAATCAGTCAGGTATGTTCAATGCAGTTGCTTTGACAGAAGTAAATGAGATGCATCTCTAGTTTCAACATTATTTTTTCTTCAGGCATTCCTCTTTAAAAGAAAAGAAGTACTATATTTTTGCAAATTGAGTCACTTTTGGTTTTTAACCACTGAAAATATGTACATTTTAACAATTTACTCCTGGAGCCATGTTGAAATTCCAGTATCTCTGGAACCGAACCATATGGGTGCTTAAAAATGAAAATGCCAAATCAATATCTAAAAGGGCATTGAGATATCTTTAATATTTTTTGAGTTACAGGCATGAAAACTTTTACAAAAAACGTGAAAAGTGCTCTTTCCCCATTTTTGAATGGTCACCATTGGCACATAATGTAACAAAGATTGCTAAAGTCAACATATTTTCCCAAAAGACCAACTAATCTCTGTGTAAAAATAACATTGTGAATGACTTTCATAAGTCATTTTAAACCTCCTGTAATATTGCTCTGAATCTCAGGTGAAAATTGCCCTTCTACAAAATTTTCCTTCAGAAAAAAAATATGCGCAAAATCAAAAATGTGAGATGGGAAAATCTCTGAAATTTGGTTGATTTGACATGTAATGACCCTGCTGTAAAAAAATAAATAAATCAACCAACCAACCAAAAAAAAAAAAACAAATGTTATTGCACTTGTGTTCATAGCAGTACTTTTAAATGAAAAAAGAGTGCAATACACTACTTTTGAATTCATTATTTAGTTTTGTGCATAACAATGTGAATAATCGTGATTAATTGCAGAAAAATCATGCTATTAATAGCTACTGAACAATGTAATCATTGCCCATCACTAATATGTATGTGTGTGTGTGTGTGTGTGTGTATTTAAAGTATTGTCTGTGCCTTGGTTCCTTTGTCCGTTGTCGTCTATACTATGTGCTTCATGTGTGTTCCTGTCTGCCCTGTTACCCCCGTTTGGATCAATAAAGATTGTTACTCGTTACACTCCATCATATCTGCGTTCCTTGCCTCCTCAGGAGCATCGTGACACTTTTAAAACTGCTACTTATTCAAACTTCTAATTACTTCAAACTGAACACCTTCAAACTTCAAACTTTTAAAGCTAGGCTTCTTCCAACTTTCTGGTCAGGCTTTCTCAAGCCAACATCAAAGTTTGTATCGATATACTTTTTTCATGTAGTTCTATTTAGACTCTTTTAAGCACTATTTTTTATTACCTTAATTTCAATAGTACATACATGTTAAAAGTCATACAAAATCAGGCACTATACCTGAAGTAGTTCACTATGGCCTGGAACTCTCCCAGAATGAGAACAATAAGAGCAATGATTGTGTTGAAAATGAGGGCTGGAGAGGGAGTAAGCCTGCGCATGTGAGCCATGGCCAGGATGTCTGGCTGAAAGACAGGAAACATATAATTGTTCTTTTCTAGATCTAGATAGCACATGTATATTTATCATACATCATAGTGGTTAATTTAATTATCTGTATATCTGTCATGGTGCAAAGATAAAGCTTTTTCAGATGCTAAAATTAAAAAATGTGTGTGTGTGTGTGTGTGTGTGTGTGTGTGTGTATAAATATATATATATATATATATATATATATATGTGTGTGTGTGTGTGTGTGTGTGTGTGTGTGTGTGTGTGTGTGTGTGTGTGTGTTTAAATATAATCAATGCAAAACTTTGAACACAGTTCGATAAACAGTGAAATAAACAGATAAAACTGAATCATCAGAAGCAGTGGAACTATAATTTTTATCCTTGGTCTGGCTAGAAACCATGTAAAACCCATGTTGCAGTTTTGAAAAAATGGTGGCGATTGGGAATGGATGTTTAATGTTGGTTTTTCATGTTGTTCTTCACCCTAATTATTAATTTCTTTTGCAGTTAACATGTATTTATTCTACTCCACCTGTTGTTTTCGGACCCTGCTGATCCAGTGAGTGTTTCGTTTGTCCAATGGTCATGCCTTAACTTTGCAAATTCTAGTATTGCATTAGTATTTTATCCTTCTCATGTGCATTTAATAATTTAGGACTTTTCGGTCTGAGGTTATTCTCGTTTTGGCTCTTATTTCCTCTATAAAAAAAATCTGCTTAATAATTATGCCCACCTTAATATAAGGACCTTTTCACTTCCAGCCTTTGTGGAATTTTATATCACTTATAAATGATTAAATACAAAATTAATAGGAGCTATTAAAATTGATGTGGTTTGGAATTGGTAAAATGTGCTTGGAAAAAAATGATCAGAATATCAACTTGCATAATAAATATGCATGCACTGTATAAGTAGTATATCTGGGTAAAAATGTCTTTATATTTTTCTTTATATTTACAAATTCTGCATTACACTCAAATTACTGATTTGTCTTTCACATTGTTTTCAGTTATTTCCAAAGCAATTTTCTCACCATGTGTCCCTCTCTTGCTGCTACGTAACACATTCGTCCTCCACTGAAAAAGGATCCATTTAGAGAACCAAAGGCTGATAGTGCTGCAGCAACAGACATCACCCAGCCCCATCCTCCTAATACTTTATTCTTTGCAAAAATAAAATAAAAAACCTTGCACATCATAGAACAAAAATCCCTGTCCCATCTATAATATTCAAATAATGTAAAATAACAATACAAAATAGTATTTTTGCACATAACATTTATGCATACAATTATATCTAAAAATACATTTTTGTACAGCACTCAAAATCCTTACCCCCAAGTGACAGCCACTGCACTGGATGATATCATCTCTGTGGGTGTCATGACAGCTAGATAACTGACATTGACTAGTAGGTACAGAATCGTTACCATGGGAATAGCTATCATCAGTGCCCTTGGCAGGTTCACCTGAAAAACAAAATAATTTCATTAATGAGAGGATTATAGTGATAAACCATATAATTTTGCGGTTGTGACATATCCACATTTATCACCTTAATTATATAATGACATCAACTTATTTCATTCATGTCAACACTGCACATAGTAATGACATTGCAGAAGACTTAATCTCACCTCTGGCCTTTTCACCTCCTCAGTAACATTGTTTAAGTTGTACCACCCAGCATATGACCACAGGCATTGATACAGTGCCATTCCAACAGTACTGATACCAAGCTTTGTGTCTGCGAAGGCACTTTCTAAATTTAAGAGACTTCCATAATTTCCCTGTAAAAGTGTTATTATTCCTCCAATAACTATTATCATTAGACATACAAATCTCTCCACCATAAAGACTGCCTGAGCAGCAATGGTAAAATTTATATTTTGCAGGCTGGCAGTTGCAATCACTGACACACATGCTGCAGCAATACACATTACCATTAGTATGTGTTACAGACACGCCAGGTTCCACCTCCATTCAATCACAGCGCACGCCCTCACCTGAGTATTGAGCACTTCCACCTGACCCTCATCAACAGTCAATCACCTCTGCACTACAAATACCACACACACGCACTCAGTCAGCGTCCGGTCTCGTTCCCAACAAGGTCTTACCTTTATGCTAACTCTAAGGACTAACTCTATCTCTACTTACCTCTCTCCAGCGATCTCCAGAAGTTCCCATCCATCTCTGTGCGTGTTTGTGGTACACCTCCCTACCTTGACGTCTCTACCCCTCTACTACGGATCAATTCATCACTGCCAGTCTCCATATCACTTTTCCCAGCACTACCCGCTCCTCTGCTTGTGCCTGAATAAAACTGTCTTTCTGTTATCCTCAGCCTCCTGGGTATTTCATAACAGAAACCGGACAAAGACCGATCGGCACAAGCATGAGTCTCACGGATCCCTTCCAAGACCTGGTCGACGCATTACGTCAGACACTCACCACTCTACCCACATCCCCGACACCAGCAAGCACTTCCGCCAACAACGCCAGCACTCCCTCACCTGCCGTGCATGCCAGTCCCATGGCCCGGCCGGTGCCCTACTCTGGTTCGGCGGAGGATTGCAGCGGTTTTCTTCTTCAATGCTCGTTGATCCTGGAGATGCAACCGCACTTGTACCCAACCGAAAGATCCAAGGTAGCATTTGTGATTTCTCGGTAGCATTGTTAATAACTTCTGTGGGCCGATTCAATTTGGACTCAGAATAACCCAGTTATCCAGTCTTATTCCAGCTTCATCGACCATTTCCGAGAAGTTTTTTGCAGACCAGCTTGGGACTCGTCTATTGGTGAGAAGCTGTATAACCTTAAACAGGGAAAAATGTCTGTCAATGAATATGCTTTTCAGTTCAGGACTCTAGCGGCCACCAGTGGATGGAACAAACAGGCCTTGCTGACTACCTACTGTCAGGGATTGGAACCTCGAGTGCGGTTGCATCTCGCTGCATATGAGGATACCATCGGGCTTGAACGGTTCATTCAACTCTCCATCCGCTTCGCCACCTGTATGCAGTCGTGCCTAGAAGAGCACCAGGGCCAGGCTTATCCCAACTTGCCACTCTGCCGACCAGAGGCCGTCAGCTCCCCAGAACCAGCCAACGAACCCATGCTAGTCGACTCCTATTGACTCACGGCGGCGGCTGAACGACAAAGACGGCTGGCCCAGAATCTATGCCTCTACTGTGCATCCCCGGGGCATATCATCTCTGTATGCCCCGTCCGTCCTCCTCGTCCCATGGTGAGTGCCATTCTCCCTTCGAAGTATCAAATGAAACCACTCACCACTATTGTGACACTTACTGCCGCTGACATCTCTCTTCCAGTTTCCGCCCTCCTCGATTCTGGGTCAGCCGGCAACTTTATCTCAGGCACCCTCTGCCGTCACCTCAAACTCTCTACCACGGCAACGCCGTCAGCCTACCAGGTCCACACAGTAACCGGAAGGCCGTTGAGTAGAAGATGTGTGCATTATAGTGTGGGTCCCATTACCCTCCTAACCGGACTACTCCACCAAGAGGAGATCCACCTGCTGGTTCTGGAGGAATCCACCGCTGACGTCATCCTAGGGTGCCCATGGTTGGAGCAGCATAACCCTGTCATCTCGTGGAAGACGGGCGAAGTCCTGAAGTGGGGCGACTCCTGTTTCCAGAGCTGCATCACCGGTTGTCCTGTCCCAGGCAAACCTACCCCTGCACCTCTTGCAGTTTGTACTACCTCAATTGAGAGCCCGGTGGAGAACCAATCCATCTCCATCCCAACATGCTACGCCCCCTTCAGTGACGTATTATGCCCCAAACGGTCTTCCAAGCTGCCTCCACACCGGCCGTGGGACTGTGCCATCGATCTGCTTCCGGGTAAACCAGTGCCTAAAGGAAGGATCTACCCCCTTTCCATTCCGGAGGAGAAGGCCATGGAGGAGTACATCAAGGAGGCGCTGGCCCAGGGTTACATTCGTCCATCTACCTCCCCTGCTGCTTCGAGTTTCTTCTTCGTTGAAAAGAAGGCTTACGACCCTGTATCAATTATCGGGCTCTTAACAACATAACTGTCAAGTTCCGATACCCACTTCCCCTCGTCCCAGCTGCCCTGGAACATCTCCATGGTGCCACTGTCTTCACCAAGTTGGACCTCCGCAGCGCCTACAACCTCATCCGGATACGAGAGGGGGACGAGTGGAAAACAGCCTTCATCACCCCTACTGGCCACTATGAGTACTGCGTGATGCCGTATGGACTTGTTAACGCCCCCTCCGTCTTCCAGGATTTCATCCATGAGGTGCTCCAGGAGTTCCTCCATAAGTTCATCCTCGTCTACATTGATGATATCCTCATTTACTCCCGGAGCCTAGCGGAACATCGTCGCCACGTTGCGGAGGTCCTGCAATGCCTGAGGGCCTTTCAGCTCTACCTCATGGCCGAGAAATGCTCCTTCCATCAGCCCTCAGTGCAGTTCCTTGGTTACAACATCAACAGCAGTGGCATCCGGATGGACGAGGGGAAGGTAAATACTGTAAGGGATTGGCCCATACCTACCACCATCAAGGAACTCCAACGATTCCTTGGCTTTGCCAATTTCTACAGACGTTTCATCCAAAACTACAGTGCCATCACCAGCCCTCTCACTAGTCTCCTCTGGAATAAGCCAAAATCACTCTCTTGGACTCCAGCCGCCACAGAGGCCTTCAACTCCCTCAAGAAGGCATTTACGACCGCTCCACTCCTGGTCCATCCTGACCCCAACCGACCCTACATCGTTGAAGTCGACGCCTCTACTACCGGAGTGGGAGCAGTCTTATCTCAGCAGCAGGGGAATCCCAGTCGCCTCCACCCATGCGCCTTCTTCTCCCGGAAGCTCAACCCGGCGGAGGTAAATTATGACATCGGCAACCGTGAGTTTTTGGCCATCAAGTTGGCCCTGGAAGAATGAAGGCATTGGCTGGAGGGAGCCAAACACCCCTTTCTCACTGACCACAAGAACCTTGAGTATCTTCGGGTCGCCAAGAGGCTAAATCCAAGACAGGCCCGCTGGGCACTATTCTTCACCCACTTCCATTTTACCATCTCGTATCGCCCAGGGGCTAAGAACGTGAAGGCTGACGCCCTGTCCCGGTGTCATGCCCCCAAAGAAAACCTAGAAGAACTAGAAACCATACTCCCAGAAAAAGTCATCATCAGCCCCATTACCTGGTCTGCCGAGACTCTTCCTTCATCCGATCCGGCTACCAACACCCCGCCGGGTTGCCCACCGGGACACCAGTACATCCCCAGGACACGGCGCACTCCACTCATTCACTCCGCTCACACATCTGTTGGGGCTGGTAACACCCCGCCGGGTTGAAAACCCTCTCGTTGCTAAGGGAACGCTTCTGGTGGCCCAACATGGCCTCTGACATCAGAAGGTATGTGAACGGATGTACAGACTGCGCCATCTCTAAAAGCCCACGCCATCTACCATCAGGCAAGCTCCATCCTCTGCCCGTCCCTAATCGCCCGTGGTCACACCTAGAGGTGGATTTTATTACTGATCTTCCTCCCTCTGATAATAATACCTGCATTCTTGTCATAGTGGACAGATTTTCTAAGTCATGTCGTCTTCTCCCCCTGAAAGGTCTGCCCACGTCCATGGAAATGGCCGAGTTACTATTTAACCATGTCTTCAGGTACTTCGGCATCCCAGAAGACATCGTCTCAGACAGAGGTCCTCAGTTCATCTCCCAGGTATGGAAAGCATTCCATTCGCTCCTAGGTGTGGCCATCAGTCTGTCCTCTGGATACCATCCACAATCTAACGGGCAGACGGAGAGGAAGGTTCAGGAGATTGGACGCTTCCTCCGTACCTTCTGTCACGGCCACCAGAACTCCTGGAACCAGTTCCTAGGGTGGGCCGAGTACACACAGATCTCCCTGCGACAACCTACCACCGGACTCACTCCATTCCAGTGCGTGCTCGGCTAACAACCTCCACTCTTCCCCTGGTCAGGAGAACCCTCGGATGTCCCCGCCATCGACTACTGGTTTCGGGAGAGCGAGAGGGTCTGGACGCTTCCTCCTTGAAGACGTTGCTGCCTTACGAAGTAAGAGACATCCTGGACTCCCGGCGGCATGGTGGACAACTTGAATACCTATTGGACTGGGAGGGATATGGTATGGATCCGAACTTACTAAACACCTTCCACTCCAGTCATCCTAACAGGCCAGCTCCCAGAGGAAGAGGACGTCCACCACGTCGTCGGGGTCCTCGGCCCTCAGGAGCGGGCCGTGGGGAGGGGGGTACTGTTCAGAGGTGGAAAGTAACGAATTACATTTACTCGCGTTACTGTAATTGAGTAGCTTTTTTGTGTACTACTACTTTTTAAAGTAATTTTTAAAATCTGTAATTTTACTTTTACTTAAGTATATTTTGTTTGAAGTATTGTACTTCGCTACATTTTAAAACACATTAAAAAAAAAATTGCTCCCTGTAAACTACGTCAGTAAATAATGGGCAGGAGGGCAAACTGGCGCTAAAATCACAAGAAAGATGCAGACGGACAAAACAGGCGTTGGTGCAGACACCGCTGAAAACGAAACCCGTCATATTCTGAAGTTGGACTCGAAGGAAATGAAGTGAACCCCTGGCCATATTTATGCTCTATTGTGCAGTGTAAGCTGTGCTTACCTAGGGAGACCAAACTAGCAGCTTCTAAAATCTCGACAAGACATCAACCCTTCGCAAGCATGTAGAGGTAAGATAAATTATGATAAAAATGCATCGTTGCATTGGTGGTCAAAATGAAGCTTTGACATTTTAGCAAGAGGTTTGCACAAATTAGCCAAAAAGACAGTGGTGTGGAGTGTGCGATATATATCGTCTGCGATAATATCATAATTGTTTTTTTTATTATGTGCGAGCGCATTTATAGTGCGTTCTTTCACTGTATGATTCAGTCTTGTAAAATGCATTTAGAATGATCACAAAATTGAAGATATAGGGGCAGAAAATTTACATATATCATTTCATATAGTAAATCAAAATCACACAAAGAATGCCGTCTTTTCCTACAAAAATCATCATGATTAAATATATATATATATATATATATATATATATATATATATATATATATTTATTTATTTATTTATTTATTTTTACAACAGGTCAGTAAACAAGTTAATTAAGAGACTTGCGTTTTAGACACCATATTGCCTGTTTTTGCTCTATTTTTACAACAAAAAATAATTAGAAACAGCCACTGAAGCACAGTTTTGTCTCTGAGCAACATGACAGTGTTTCGTTCCTGAATGAATCAACCATTTAAATTATTCGGTTCAATCGCAATGACTCACTTATTAACAGTGACTTGCTGACACATACTGGCCATTTTAATTTCACATTTAAAGTATCTTTTGGGTTTTTTTTTTTATAATTAATTTCTTATAATTTCAAATGAGTATTCAACATTTTAAGTCTTTTATATCAAAACATTATTCATGCATTTGTAACTGCAGGTTAGATGCATTCTTATCCTGCATTAAACAGTGTGTAAATACATCTAAATGTCACTTCCAATGAAGCTTCTGCATTTAGTCTGAAAAGATGAGTTTGTTGATACTGATTTGCCTGGTAACAGCCCAAATGTCTTATTATTCTAAATAACTGATTCCTTTAATTAAAAACAACTAGTTTGAGATTAATAGGCCTGGGTGTCAAACTCAGTTCCTGGAGGGCCGGAGCCCTGCAGAGTTTAGTTCTAACCCTCCAGCACGCATATCATGTAGTTTTCAAATAAGCCTAAATCAGCATTCTCCAACCCTGCTCCTGGAGAGCTACCGTCCTGCAGACTTCAGTTCCAACCCTGCTCCAAACACACCTGTCTGTAACTATGAAGTAGCCCTGAACACCTTGAACAGCTTGTTCAGGTGTGTTTGATTAGGGTTGGAGCTGCAATCTGTAGGACAGTAGCTCTCCAGGAGCAGGGTTGGAGACCACTGGCCTAAATGGTTAAATTAGCTGGTTCAGGTGTGTTTAATTAGGGTTATATCTAAACCGCGCAGGACTGTGGCCCTCCAGGAACTGAGTTTGACACCCTTGCCTGTCCCATTTTTGCCTCCCTTCCACTGTTAAAATGTAACTAAGTAATTTTTACTCTGAGTAAATTTTAAATGAACTACTTTTTACTTTTACTTGAGTAGATTTTTAGACTGGTACTTTTACTTGTACTTAAGTAAAATTTCATTAATGTAATGGTACTTTTACTTGAGTAGAATATTTTTGTACTCTTTCCACCTCTGGTACTGTTACAGACACGCCAGGTTCCACCTCCATTCAATCACAGCACACGCCCTCACCTGAGTACTGAGCACTTCCACCTGACCCTCATCAACAGTCAATCACCTCTGTACTACAAATACCACACACACGCACTCAGTCAGCGTCCGGTCTCATTGGCAACAAGGTCTTACCTTTATGCTAACTCTAAGGACTAACTTTATCGCTACTCACCTCTCTCCAGCGATCTCCAGAAGTTCCCAGCCATCTCCGTGCATGTGTGTGGTACACCTCCCTACATTGACGTCTCTACCCCTCTACTACGGATCCATTCATCACTGCCAGTCTCCATATCACTTTTCCCAGCACTACCCGCTCCTCTGCTTGTGCCTGAATAAAACTGTCTTTCTGTTATCCTCCGCCTCCTGGGTATTCCGTAACAGTATGGGAGGTGTACAGCCTGGGTAAAATTTTATTTTTGTCTCGAATGCGCAATGCAAATCAACGAATTATGCGCTGGTCCTTGATTATTCAAGATTTTAATCTTGAGATTCGCTATAAAAAAGGCAAGGACAATGTACTAGCAGATGCCTTATCTCGTTCTTTTAGTTTTGTCTAAAAGGGGAAGAAGGAAAAAAATAGTTTTTTTTTTTTACGTGTGGGGGTGTTACGATCCTAGGTATCTGTTTTGTGTGGGTGTTGTTTTGTATATGTGTGCAGGGATTGGCTGTCGTCGGTGGAGTCTGATTGGTGGATCTACTCATTCGCCGCCTTTAAAAGGGCGGCACTTACCGAAGATGGGAGCTCATTCTGGCGTTGGCTTGTTGGTGTGAAGAGCTCCGGGTTCCTCCTCCCGTCGGCAGATCCCAAAATCTTGGTTTATTGTGTTCGTTTGTTTATGATGATTTAATTTGGTTCTGTTTTAGGAGCGTAGGGGGGTCCTGCTATTTTTTTTTTTGTCTTGTTTGTGATTTGTTTATTTATAGGGAGTTAGGGAAGTTACTGTGTAATTTTGTTTTATTCCCTGACTAGGTAATTTATATATGTTTGGTTATAAGTTTATTTTGTTTATTATTTTGGCCTTGGGGCACCCTGAAGTCATTGCTCCTTAGTTTAATTCTTTTCACTTTAAATAAATTATACTTATGTAACTTAGTTTTGTGTCGTTGGTGATCTGTCGGCTGGGGCTGGTTTCCCGTTATCGTCAACAAAAGCGCTTGCCAAGCCCGTCCTTATAATACGGGACGTAACACAAAGCATACTTAGCAAAGCTCAGGGAACCAGCTATAATCCCAAATGGCTTCATCACAAATATGGTTGTAAAGGTCACAAAGAATGCAGGACAAGGTCCATAAATTCAAAGGATATAGCTATAGTCAGTCACCCCCTGATTCTTTTATAATGGTTCCTATCTCAGCACATGACAAAGCAGTACACATGCATACTATACCACATACTGCCCAGATGATCAAGCTTGCCCCTGAACTCCCTAAATATGCCAGTACAAACTGTGGAGACAAAAAAATAATAATTCTTGAACCAATCATGATCCCTGCAACCAAAGACACAGCACTGGTGAGCCCCAACTCCTGTCTTAGGGTCATTTTTTCCTTTCCTGCTTTTTTAATTTTTCTGAAATCTAAAAGGAAACCTGTCGTGCCTTAGAAAAACGGTTTGAAGAATGAAGAAACAGAAATGCTTCAAGAAGTTCAAAGTTTTAACTACACTGGCAGGTAAAATTCTCATAGCTTCACAATATGTTGGATTTACAAGTATACTACATTTTTATATGTGTGGCATGACACATAACATTTTGTAACATTGCGTAAACTGTTGTGCCAGTCCATATAGTTTATAGTGTTGTGCCTGAAAATGCAGCAGGGCATACACATACAACATAAGACTTAACAATTAGAGAACACATCTAACATAATTGTGTAAATTAGTAAAACCACTAAGAAATAAATCATTAAGCAACAGATATGTGTAATCATTACTGCAGGATGTAATAATAATAATAATAATAATAATCTGAGGTGTTTTATTTTTCTTCTTCTTCTTCTTTTTTTTTTTTTTTGTATCAGGTTAACCACACACTGGTGTATATATCTGAATGAAAATAACAAACAACAGGCAGTCAATACACTCCTTGACAACAGGTTATTGTATTAAGAGCTCAAAATATCCACCACAGATGAAATCATATGATGCTTTTGGTATGGTTTTGTGAAGAAGAAAAAAAAAACTTTTAAATTATAAAAAAAAAATCTAAAATTCTATCTATTTTTATTGTGTTATTTCTGTGGTGGTAGACCACAATAATGATAATAATAATATGCTTTCCCATAACTCTTTTCCCGCCATTGAAAGATTTTCCAGCTTTCTGTGTTTTCAATGTTATACAGTAGGGGGTACTAATACACATCTTCTGAACAGAATCTTCAAATCAAAACATGCATAAAAGCAGCAGAAATAAACAACAGCATATGTAAGAAGATGTATGTGCAAAATACCTCAAACATTAAACAGCATATAATCAAAATTGCCTTACACTGCTGAATGAAATGTTAGAAGGTGATGAGGGCAGATACATCCATCTTTGAATATCAGACTCAATTTTTCCATAAACTGACATATAGTTTATTTTTGAGATGAGGGGTAAAGTGGATCTGAGTTAGATCCCTAAATATTTAACTTGTGTTGATATTAGGATATTGTTTGGGATAGAACAAATGAAACCACCGGAATTAAGAGGCATCAAAATATTTTTAGAATGATTCATTTTAAATCCCGATAGTATGCCAAATTCAACTGTAATTTTGAGGGCATTAGGAAGTGAGCGCTGTAAGTCAGATAGAAATAATAAAGAGTCATCTGCATATAAGGAAATATTAATTGGTGTAATAAGACTGCACTGTCTAACATACTTTGCCAGGGGTTCTATTGATTAGTTGAACAAAAGGGGGGAAAGTGGACAACCCTGCATGGTACCTCTATGAATATTAAACGTATCTGAAATTAGTCCACCAGTAAATACCCTGGCCATGGGATTAGTGTATACAGTTTGTATCTGGGGAACCGGTGAATATTTAAATAAAACATATAATAAAATAATAAACACAAAACAGCACAATAGCCCCTCGCGGACGATTGTCGCGCACAAACAGAAACAAAACACAATATAAAATCCAGGCCTGGTCCTCTCTCGTCCTTCACTGTCGTTCCTCCTCCTTTTATCCTTCCGGAGCTCCTCCGTGGGACTCAAGACCAGTGAGTGGTACAGGTGTCGCTCATTTTCAATTACTCCACCCGCCCCACTCATCACAGCATCATTCTAATAAACCGGTCAACAAAATTGAACTTCTTTAACGTATACCACAGAAAGCCCCATTCAAGCTGATCAAAGGCTTTTTCGGCATCAATAAATAGAAGGCCACTAGGCACTTTCAATTTCCCTGATTCTGCGATGACGTGTAACACTTGGTGGATGTTGTCAGAAGCCAGGCATCCAGTTATTAATCCTGATTGATCTGGATCAATTAATTTATGTATTATTACTTGTAGACGTCTGGCAATAACTTTAGTATAGATTTTGACATCCTCATTAATCAAGGAGATGGGCCTATAGTTAGAACAGTCCGAGTGATCTTTGCTGGGTTTAGGTAGAACGGTTATTAAAGCTGTATATTGAGGTCTCTGTGAAAATGGGCTTCGGATATGGCCTCATTTATAGTGCCTAATCAAATATGACCTAGTAAATCCCATAGCACCAGGTATAACTACCTTGGGAGGCCATCAATTCTGGGAGGCTTTCCTTTCTTTGAACAAAAACTGCATTATGTAGTTCATCTAAGGATATATCAGAATCAAGGTCATCCACTTCCTCTTTTAAAAGTTTATTTAAATTCAACTCATCAAAAAATCTTTTTAACTGGCCAGTATTAGGTTGCGTTTCTGAAGTATATAATTTTTCAAAAAAGGGATTTCTGAATATCTTTGTGAATTTTTTATTAATATCTTTGGGATGTGAATTGAGAACATTTTTTTAATCACCTGTATATTAAAATGTTGCTCAAGTTTTTCAGAATAAGTGCAATGTAGTGATGTGTCATTCTTGAACGATTCGTTCATTTTGAAAAATTTTTTAATGTGACTCAGGAAGAACGAGTCGTCTCTGGGAGTGATGTGACAGACCCATACGACAGACCCATAAGCGTAACCAATGCAGTCTTGAGCAGGAAAGAGAATTGATTAGTTCATCTCTCGAGTCTTCGGGTTTATCGAGTCATTCGTTCATCACATGAAAGACACTTTAACCTATGCAGTCTGAGTCGGAAAGAGACTTAATAATAATAATAATAATAACCAACTCTTTATTACCTTTGTACAACATTCAGAGTATGGAAAATAACCATCATGACAGAAATTCACACATTTATAAACTAAGTAAAAAGCTACAATTTGAGACCAGAAACGCAGTAACTGTAAGAGTAAATAATTATAATAATGATAATAATGATGATTATGATGATGATAATAATAATAATAATAACTATGCACCCATTTGTAAGGAAGTTTGTAAGTTAATTTCTCTATCCAATGTTGTCACGTTACGTGACAAAAGAAAGAAGGATAGGTTAAAGCCTTTTATAAGCTTATGGGGCTGTCACGTGATAAAGGAATGGGTCAAACTGGAGGACTCGATAGATGAACTAATCAATTCTCTTTCTGGCTCAGGCTGCATAGGTTAAAGCTTACGGGGCTGTCACGTGATAAAGGAACCACACAAAGATGAGGCATAATGGCTAAACAGTCCATTTAGATATGTATGTGTGCATGTATATTTTTAATTGATTGATTTATTAATTCACACAAACATACAATAGAATGAAGTGAACATTACAAAGAATTCTAATTAAGAGAAAAATAAAATAAACACATGTCCTAATTCTTAACTTCACTAGGCGTGTTTTGTTTTTGTTTAGTTCGCATGTAAATATAAATAAATAAATGGGTAATCTAATTCTAAGAATAAAGAGAAAATGTATCAGCTGACATTCTCAGCCAATGACCATGAAGCTGTGTCGTCAGTCAGTCGTTTCCCATCATGCTTTTGAAGACCGCAGTGGATGGAGAGCAACTGCGCTCGACTGCTCAGTCCGACACAGTCACCCCGCCGTCGCGAGAGTTTTTTGCCACATGTCAGCATGACAACAGAGCAAGGCAGACGTAACTCGGACACTTTTCTAACCGGCATGCATCTCGTGGTGATCACTGGTTCTGCGCAGATTTTGCTCATCTCAAACAAGCCTAGTGGTATTTCGATTACATCCACTGCATCTGTGATAAAACACGCAAACGCGATCTCCGCAATTGCTGACGTTTGCAGGCGACAAAACAGCGAGATTCAGGAAGTGTCCGAATTCAAAGGTCTTTTTTGACCCCTCTCCTTACTGCAGCCGCCTACATTTCAGGCGAGGCAAAGCGCATCTCAAACAAGCCTATTGCCTATGGATGCGGTGTTTATGCAAGTGGTACATGGTAGAAATAGACTTTAGGACAATATAACGTTGCAATAAAATTAATAATCTAGCTACAATTGCTCAGGCAGTTTCGCGTGACTTGCCTGGAATGCTACAAAGTCGTGAGACGTGGTTTGAAGTCGTGACTTACGGGCTCAAAAACCTGCCTGGAACGCAGCATTATACCAACCCGGGAGTAAGATTTTCGGCACAGAAATTCTCCGTCATTCGTCCAAATTATTTTTTAAAACTTTGGCCATGTTTAGCATGAGAATCCATCTCTTTAACACTGTAAACAACTCTGAATACATGAAATTGATTGTAGCCCCCCTTTAACATTAGCTCCACAGGAAACACTGAAATAACACTCAACATCTAACCACTCACAAGCTGTAGTAAGATACTGTGCAGATCTTAAATAAACAATGTGAAGATATGATACAGTCCATTATTCTGTAAATGAAGTAGATTTAATATGGTGTGCATTGTGTGTTATAAGTAATCATACTTTTAAACTTATAACCACAAATACGTTTCATAAGTATTATGATGTATTATTATTGTTGTTATGATTATTCATGAGTTGATATAACATATTATACGTTTTTTATAATGCATTATGCATTCATTATAATGCCTTAAGAATATCCTTATAATGTATTATAAATACAGGCTTCATAGAAAGTGTTACCGGAAACACTGTTAAGAAAGGGTTTAAAAGCCTCTGGTCCCCAGTAGGCTGTGACATCTAGGTCTTTATCCAGTTGAGGTGGAGTTGTAATACGGGTGAGTGGATGTTAGGAGGGGCTTAGGGCTTGTGTCTCCCCGCAGCTTTTCTCTTGACCTGGCTGGTCCTGGCTAGCATGCCTCACTTTTTTCAATACCTCACATATTAGCTGTGTGTGTGTGTATAAAGGAGGCAAAGGAGATGGGGGGTGGGAGGGGTAAATAAACAAACATACACGGGTTAAGTGTGCCGTGTGGTTGGGCTGTGTGGCATGGGCTGCACTACACGTCTCACTGTTTTAATGCATCACAAACTATCTGAGACATATATACAACCCATACAAAAGAAATAAAAAAAAAACATACACAGGGTAAGTGTGCCGTGTGGTTGGGCTGGGTCTCTGGCATGGGCTGCACTACACGTCTCACTGTTTTAATGCATCACAAACTATCTGAGACATATATACAACCCATACAAAAAAAAAAAAAAACATACACAGGGTAAGTGTGGCGTGTGGGTGGGCTGGGTCTCTGGCCTGGGCTGCACTACACCTCTCACTGTTTTAATGCATCACAAGCTAGCTGAGACATATACACATCTACACATTAAAAACATAATTAAATAAAAAAAAAGACATGTAAGGTAAATGTGGCGTGTAGGTAGTGAACAGACATTTAAGGTAAATGGGGTGTAAACAAACAGACATTTATTTTGGGTGTGTTGTGTAGTGGCATGTTTAGGTTGGTGTTTTTGGGGATGTGGGTGGAACTATTTTTCATCCAAAGCTTGCCTTTGTTTTAATGTTGCTGCCTTTGCTAGGAATGCTGCCTTTTGGCATGCAGATGAAACTGATGAAGTAACAGAGCGTACATCACATGCTTTAGACCTACGAGAGATCCTAGAAGATATTGCTGATATACTGTCTCCAGGGCCAACCTCTTCACTAACTAACTAATTCCTTCTTATGTTGCAGAGCAATGTCAATCCACACATCAGCTTCAAGTTCAAATTCAAGTTGAGCTTTATTGTCATTCCGCTACTTGTGTGGACATACAGTGGAACGAAATGTCGTGCCTCACAGGACCACAGTGCTACATAAATACAGACATACAACAATGAAGTAAAACAGTATAAACCTATACACAACTAACCTACTGACCGATTTAACTATACAGTACATAAGCTAAAAAAAAATACAGACTATACGAATGCTTCACATACAGTTGTGGCCAAAAAATATTGGCCCTCTTGGTAAATATGATCAAAAAAGGCTGTGAAAATTCATCTGCATTGTTAATCCTTTTGGTCTTTTATTAAAAAAAGGATGTGATTATTAATATGTGTTTACTTTTATTGGATAATAAGAATTTAAAATGGAGGGGAAATATCATTATGAAATAAATGTTTTTCTCAAATACTCGTTGGTCACAATTATTGGCACCCCTATAAATTCTTATGAGTAAAATATCTCTGAAGTATATTCCCATTCATATTCACAATTTTGAGCAATCCAGCATGATTATAAACATGAAATCATCCAGCTCTGGCTTATGAAATATAAAGAGGAGGGAAAACAAAGCCCAAATTCCCTTAATCATCCATCACAATGAGAAAAACCAAAGAATATATTTCTGATGTGCAGCAAAAGATAATTGAGCTTCACAAATTAGTGAAGTGGCTTTAAGAAAAGAGCTAGAGCATTGAAAATCCCATTTTCACCATCAGGGCAATAATTAAGAATTTCCAACCAACAGAAAATGTTACAAAACTGCCTGGAAGAGGAACGTGTGTCTATATTGTCCTAATGTGCGGTGAGAAGGAGAGTTTGAGTAGCTAAAGACTCTCCAAGGGTCACAGCTGGAGAATTGCAGAAAATAGTTATGTCTCTGGTTCAGAAAACCTTTTAAAAAATTGTCAAACAGAACCTACATCAACACATGTTGTTTGGGAGGGTTACAAGAAAAATTCTCCTAGCTCATTCAAAAACAAACTAAAGCATATTCAGTTATCAGCCATGACCGGAACTTTAAATGAGAATGGCTTCTATGATCAGATGAAACTAAAAAATGAGCTTTTTAGCAGCAAACACTCAAGATGGGTTTGGTGAAAACCAGAGAAAATAAGTACCCCATGTGTACAATGAAATATACTGCTGTATTTTTGATGTTGTGGGCCTATATTTCTGCTGGAGGTCCTGGACATCTTGTTTAGATACATGTCATCATGGATTCTATCAAATACCAACAGATAAAATATCAGTAAGTGACTGACTCTGTTAGAAATCTTATAATGGGCCATGCTTGGATCTTCCAACCATATAATAATCCAAACACAAACCTCAAAAACAACACAGAAATGGGTCACTGAGCTCAAAACCAAGATTCTGCTATAGCCATTCCAGTCCTCTGACCTGAACCCTACAGAAAATGAGAGGAGTGAACTGAAGAGGAGAAGCACCAACATGGAGCTGGGAATCTAAAGGGTCTGGAGTGATTCCGGATGAGGGATGGTCTCTGATCTCTTGTCAGGTGTTCTCTAACCTCATCAGGCATTATAGGAGAAAATTTAGACCTGTTAAACTGGCAAATGGAGGTTTCAAAAAGTATTGAATAAAAGGGGGTCATTAATTGTGACCAATGTGTATTAAAGAAAAACATTTATTTCATAATGATATATCCCCCCATTTTAAATTCTTATTATCCAATGAAAGGATACATTTTTGTGATTTTTTTACATAAAAAGACCAAAAGGATTAACAATGCAGATGAATTTTCACAGCCTTTTTTGATCATATTTACCAAGGGGGCCAATATTTCTGGCCACGACTGTATACAATACCCATGGATTATTAATTCCTCATTGTTATTAGGATATGTCCCCAAAACCTTCAAACTGGCTGTTATTAAGCCTCTCATCAAAAAAACACAACTTGACCCCAAAGAACTAGTTAATTATAGACCGATCTCGAATCTCCCTTTTCTGTCCAAGATACTAGAAAAGGTAGTATCCTCACAATTATATTCGTTCTTAGAGAAAAATGGCATCTGTGAGGATTTCCAGTCAGTATTTAGACCGTATCATAGTACTGAGACTGCTCTCCTTAGAGTTACAAATGACCCGCTCTTATCATCTGATCATGGTTGTATCTCTCTATTAGTGCTATTGGATCTTAGTGCTGCGTTCGACACTATTGACCACACCATTCTTTTGCATAGACTAGAACACTTTACTGGCATTAATGGAAGTGCATTAGCATGGTTTAAATCGTACTTATATGACCGCCATCAATTCATGGCAGTGAATGAAGAGATATCATATCGATCACAAGTGCAGTATGGAGTACCTCAACGCTCAGTACTAGGGCTGTTACTCTTTACGCTTTACATGTTACCCTTGGGAAATATCATCAGTAAACACGGTGTTAGCTTTCACTGTTATGCTGATGATACTCAGCTCTATATTTCTTCATGGCACAGCGAAACATACCAATTTGAAAAACTAACAGAATGCATAGTCGATATAAAAAACTGGATGACGAGTAATTTCTTACTGCTAAATTCGGAAAAAACAGAGGTGTTAATTATAGGACCTAAAAGCTCTGCATGTAATAACCTAGAACTCTGTCTAATACTTGATGGCTGCTCTGTGAAATTCTTCGTCATCAGTTAGGAACCTAGGTGTGCTATTTGATAGCAACCTTTCCTTAGAAAGCCACGTTTCTAGCATTTGTAAAACTGCATTTTTCCATCTCAAAAATATATCTAAATTACAGCCTATGCTCTCAATTGTCAAATGCAGAAATGTTAATCCATGCGTTTATGACCTCAAGGTTAGATTATTGTAATGCTTTATTGGGTGGTTGTTCTGCATTATAGTCCTCCACGTCTGCTGTGTTTTCAAAACTCTGGCAATTTGATAATACCTAGAATATCAAAGTCAACTGCGGGCAGCAGATCCTTTTCCTATTTAGCGCCCAAACTCTGGAATAACCTACCTAACATTGTTCGGGAGGCAGACACACTCTTACCGTTTAAATCTAGATTAAAGACACATCTCTTTAACCTGGCTTACACATAGCACACTAATATGCTTCTAATATCCAAATCCGTTAAAGGATTTTTAGGCTACATTAATTAGGTAAACCAGAACCGGGAACACTTCCCATAACACCCGATGTACTTGCTACATCTTTAGAAGAATGGCATCTACCGATAATATTAGTCTGTTTCTTTCTCTCTTATTCCGAGGTCACCATAGCCACCAGATCCAGTCTTTATCCAAGTTAGAGGGTCACTGCAGTCACCCGGATCCAGTACGTTTCCAGCCCCGATGGTGGATCAGCACTTAGAAAGGACCTCTACAGCCCTGAAAGACAGCAGAGACCAGGACAACTAGAGTCCCAGAGACAGATCCCCTGTAAAGACCTTGTCTCAGACGACCACTGGGACAAGACCACAGGACACAGATTATTCTTCTGCACAATCTGACTTTGCTGCAGCCTGGAATTGAACTGCTGGTTTCGTCTGGTCAGAGGAGAACTGGCAGTCAAATTTAGACTGGTTTCTCCCAAGGTTTTTTCTCCATTCTGTCACTGATGGAGTTTTGGTTCCTTGCCGCTGTCGCCTCTGGCTTGCTTAGTTGGGGACACTTCATTTACAGCGATATCGTTGACTTGATTGCAAATTATTGAACAGATGTAAGGCACGCCTACCAGCAAACGGTCCCAAAGAGGATTTCACCGCTTTCGTGTAGTGGGTATTGGAGATTAACGTATCACCGTTCACCATCTGCCCCGCTGAGGAGAATATCTCCAGCCCCACTCCCAAACCAGAGACCAGCCAGCTGTCATCCCACTGCACGGAGCAAGTGCCAGAGCCCACCGCAGCTGCAGATCCCGAGCCGGACATGATTACAGAGCCAATCATCACTGCGGAGCTAGGACTAGAGAGCACGACTGACCAGGTGTGTGAGCCGGCAACACTGTGCATCGTGGGAGTACTGGTGGAGATCGAGGGCTTGGAGGGAGGCCCGACCCACACTCCTGCTGCTGAGGGTGAGCTGCCACTGGTCACTGGACCATATACAGAGGAACTTATGGCCATTTTTGAAATGGATTTAATAGACTGGTTTGGGGAGGTAACTCCCAGTCCTCCTATGTCTCCGCTGGTTCCGCCCAGCCCTGAATCTCCTGTGGCTCCGCAGGTTCCGCCCAGCCCTGAATCTCCTGTATCTCCGCTGGTTCCGTCCAGCTCAAGTCCTTCTGTGTTCCCTCCCAGTCTCCCTCTCCTACCTCCTCTCCAAAAACCAGCCAGTTCCTCAGTCCTATCGACGCTGGTGCCTGTCAGTCCCTCAGTTCACCTTCAGTCAGCTTCATCTGGGCGCTCTGATCCGCCTTGGGACTTCCAGTCTCCAGCTCCACCTTGGCGTGAGGATCCCTTGTCTCCGCTTCCAGCCTTCGAGTCCTGGACTCCACCTCTGTCCTTCGACCCATCGGCTCTGCCTTGGATCTTAGCTCCCTCGTCTCCACCGTGGCCCTTCATCCCACCAGCTCCACTGGGTTCCCTCGTCCCTCCAGCTCCACCTTGGTCAGTCGTCGACCATCCGCCGCCTCGGGACTCCACTCCTCTGGCTTCGCCTCATCACTACATCCCTCCAGCTCAGGCAGGCTCCTCCTTCCCTCCAGCTCCACCTTCATCCTCAGTCGCTCCGGCTCTGCAGTGGTCTTCCGGAGCCCCGCCTCTGCCTCGGTCGCCTGAGCCTTCTGCTCCGCCTTGGCTCTCCAGGTCCTCGGTGTCACCCTGGCTCTGTGGCTGCTCTGCTCCATCCTGGGCTCCTCATCCACCGGCTCAGTCTCCTTCAGTCGGCCTCCTGGTGTTGTCGGCTCCTCCTCCACCATGGCTACTCCCACTGTCGACTCCACCATGGCCCGCTATCCTGGCTGGCCTCTGGATGTCCATCTGGCTCCTCCTGCTCCGGGCTCCTCCCTGGCTCCTCCCTCCATCCACTCCACTCTGGTACTATGGTCTATGCTCCCTCTCCATTGCCTGCCCCTTGCCTGCCCCACGGCCACCTCCTGAACCCCCACCCTCCCTCCTCTGGACTATTCTGTCGGTGTGAGCATGCACCGTTCCAGGAGGGGGCAAACTGTCACAGTTATGGACTTATGTTATCACTTAGTTTCCTTATTTGTCCATGTTCCTTTTCTTGTTTAGTTAATTAATTAGACCCACACCTGTTTCTGTTTCCCTCTGATTACATTCTCTATTTATAGTCTGTGTTCTCCCGTATTCCTTTGTCCGCTATTGAGTTTGCTGAGTTTGTTATAACCTGTATCATGAATGAGGATTATGTTGGATGACTTGGATTTGTGTTTGGTTGTGCCCTTTTCCTCCCATGGATCATTAAAAGCCTTATTTGTTATCTGCTTTGTCGAGCGTTTTACTTAGCACACCAGCACGTGTGACACAAAGAGAAACATTGTAAGTCAAGCAGCTGGCTGGGGGAACAGTGCAAGATGATTTGTAGTGCATGAGCATGTAAAAACATTACTGAGTCTTTTGTGGGATTATGTACACACAGGAGTGTGTGTGAAAAGTGTCTAGTGCTCATAGAGGAGAATTGCACAAAATAGATTTGAATTGCACAAAAAATCTTCAATTGAAAATTTACTTAAAGCCTCTACTTTAGGTTCAAACAACTTTAGTTGATCCTTAATAACTTCTTCATCAGACTGTTGAATTAGCAGTTCTTTAACAAGCATTTATAGCACAAAACTCTCCAAATTGTTTGAACTCTGGTGCAAACTTGCACTTCATTATTTCCACATTGTCATCGTCATCCATTAAATTACACATCTCATATTTTCCCTTGTGAGATAGCTCTATTTAGCCCTCCTTGAGCTGATCTGTGTTTGCAAAGCAGCCTACAAAGCCTTTAAAGTTGGTCTCACCTGCCGTTTCTCCACCACCATAGCAGCTTCATTGTCCTCCTCCATCCTCCTCCTTTGTAAGCTCCAAACATCCAAACAAGCACAAATTATATTACAATTGTTGGCCAATCGGTACCAGGCCTTTTCCACTTGTTATCTTTCTAAAAATATACTCATGAAATTACAGGTACCCGAAATTTCATTACAGTAACTTGAGTAGTTGTAGTTACCTCCACCACTGATACCCAGAAAGGTAAATCGCTATCTGGGGGTCAAAATACTTTTGGTTGGATTGATTCTCAGTCCAAGACGGTCCAGTTGGTTGAGTAACAACAACCTGTGAGCAATAAGTTCCAGTTCTGATCCGGCTAGTATCAGCCAATCGTCGATGTAGTTTAACTTTCTGGAGTTGACAAACGTGCCAGCACGTTTTGTGGCATATTTTCTGACAACCACTAAAGGAACTTAAATTACTCAAACATTTTCGATTGTACAAACAAGAGCAATACATCAAACTAATATTCTCTGATAAAGAAATTATTACTATAGTAATTATAAACGTTTCCTGTCTGACTTCATTATCTCTAATTTGATCACGCCCACAAGCTACTTTTGATATTACAATCATCCACGTGAGACGCGCGGCATAAATGCCCATATCACCTCTGTAAACGAAGCAGCAAGACTTTTCTTCAAGCTCATCTCGGCTATTGTTTGTTTCTGGAAGACGTGCTGAGAGGAATAAGCTTTGGATTACCTCAGAAAAAGATTCGAATGGTTGCTTGATCCAGTGGAGTAGATCTTTTACATGAGTAAGTCTTTCTTTTATTAGCATACTTGCATTAGTTCTTATAGTGTAACTGTGACAAAACTTGTAGGGGTGCATGGGGCACAAACAAATGCGGGGTTAGTTGTAACACACGTGATTTACACACATGCTAGCATAACCAAATCTACTGTATTTACTAGTTGCCATATAAACACTATAAAAAAGTGTGCCAAAATTCAAAAGTCTTTTGAAGATATCATTGAATATTTATTTTACCATAGTAAAAGTACATTTCTGGCTGAAGTACATTTTTCATCTCAGTTTTTACCATTCATTTAAAATAAGTAAAATCTGCTATTATTTTACTCTCCAATCTGTTATTCACACGAGCATGTTTGCAATGTATTCATTGTCAAACTACAAAATTTGATTATTTTTAATTCTTAAAAAAGTCATTATTTTATTTGAAAAAGTTAAAAATATTTTAGTTTGTCTTGTATATTTTTTTCATTCGATCAGATAATATTTTAAGCTGTCATATGGTCATGTTACAACATTTCCCTCAGATATTACAATGTACCCCACCTACGGGGCTTGTTGTCACATTTCACTTCATTCTTTTGAGGTAAATACCGAAAAACATATATACTGTAATTATAAAACAAAGTGACGTATTTGTAGTAGACAAGGTGTGAAATTAATGTGGATAAAAAAAATTATACTCTGAACCCCACATAGATTTACACAAACTGAGAAATTCAAAAAGTGTTAGGTTGTGCCCCATGCTCCTCTACACATTTTACTAGTTAGACTTTTTCCAAACTATAATTCCTGACTACATGTATAATCAAATGAAACATCATGAAGTATGTTTCATTTCATTGCATCTAAATGCCTCACGACACCAGGATGTTTTTTTAATGTTCTATAAAATAGAAAACTATACGATATAAAAGTAACACTGTAACACTAAAGAATGTTTAGACAAAACTTTACTGTTACTCCGTTCATGGTTTTATGTAGATGTTTATGTCGTGCTGTAACGCCACGCCAGCAGAGGGAACCCTCGCTCAAGTTCTGACTGGTACCACTGCTGCTTCTGTGTTCACTTCCTGTTTTTTGCCTTTGCCTTTGTGAAGTATTGCCTGTATCACTGCCTTACAGAGTGTTACCATTGTCTTGTTTTGATTGCTACGTGTATGATTTATCGCCTGTTTCTCTGGATTTTGCCTTTTGAATTTCCCTTGTACTTGTTTGCTGGTTGGACTGATTACTGTGATTTTGACTTCTTGGCCTGTGACCACGACTCTGATTTCTGCCCCACATTTTGGATTGTTGAACTGTTTGCTCATTAAACTTCTGCAAATGGATTCTAACACAGCCTCGCCTCACCCTCATTACAGAATACTTCGCCTCCTCTGAATCCAGAGGAAGTTTCCCAGCTTCAAGTGGCTTTTGCTTATTAAAGTGAAATGCTCAAGGGTTACCAAGAACAGCTCAACGAGCTTCATTTTGCAAACGAGCATCTGACGCAAAACATTGGATCGCTTCCTTCTCCTACACCACAGGACGGTAAGACTTGCTATGCCTGAAAAATTTGATGGTTCAGCTGAGCAATGCCAGGGCTTTATTCATCAAGTGGAGTTTTTTTTTTTTTTTTTTTGCTAGCCAGGGTGAACAGTTTTACTTAGATGAAAAGAAATGTGCTTTTTTGATGTCACTGCTTTCTGGTAAAGCGATCGATTGGGCTGCAGCATTCTGGGTGACAGACCCTTTGTTACGTACCTCATATGATTACTTTGTCAAACAGTTACAAGAGGTGTTTAAGTATCCTGCTGGGGGTAAGGATATATCTACACAATTGCTTCATTTGTCTCAAGGCAACCGCACTGCTGCAGATTATGCTATCTAGTTTAGAACGCCTGCTGCTCAAAGTGGCTGGAATGACATCTCTTTAAAGGCTGTTTTCCGACAAAGCTTGAACATCGATCTACAGACTGAACTGGCTTGCAAGGGTGAGAACTGTTCATTAACTGAATATATAACTCTTGCTATTAAGATCGATAACCTAATGAGGAATGCTCCCAAAAGGAAAACTGTCCAATCATCACAGGCTCCTACCATACACCAGCTCTGCCATGTTCCTCTACCCATGTCAATGCCTAGCCAGGAGCCCATGCAACTGGATTTCTCAAGACTTACTGAAGAGGAGAGAACTCGACGACGTCAACTCAATCTGTGCTACTACTGTGGTGAAACAAGCCACCACAGCATAGTATGCCCACACAAATCCCGGAGGAACACCAAAATTACTATCCAGGTGAGTGTTAAACAATTTTCTCTTCTTCCAACCAAATCAATGACTCTTCCTGTTCGGCTAGCTACTGAAAGTACTTTCATCGATTTCACAGCACTGATCGACAGCACGGATGGAGCTGCCCTGAATCTCATTCACAAGGACATCATTAACAAATCCAACATTCCCACTCAACCCTGTGTACCACTCAACAAGATCAGTGCTGTTAACAATACACCCATAGGAGATGGCATCAACCAGCAAACACAAACACTTCAACTCCATATTGGACTATTCCATCAAGAGGCCATTTCCTTCTACGTCATTGACTCTCCCAGATACGAATTTATCCTTGGCTACCCCTGGTTATCTGTTCACGATCCAATCTTTTCCTGGCATCATGGTGAGCTAACCCATTGGTCTAAATTCTGCCAAACCCACTGCATACAACCCGCTATAATCAAGCCCTGTTTGACAACAAGCATAGAAAGCCCAAACACTACTCAAACTACTAAGATTCCCTCCTGTTATGAGGAGTTCAGTGAAGATTTTAGTAAAATCAAGGCCACCCAGTTAAGACCTCATCGACCATGGGACTGCGCTATTGACTTGTTACCCAATGCCATGCCTCCTAAGAGTAAAGTCTACCCTCTGTCATGCAATGAGACTCAAGCCATGGAAAAGTACATAGAAGAAGCTATGAACTCTGGATTTATCCGTCCCTCCACTTCACCAGCTGCCACAGGATTTTTCTTTGTGGAAAAGAAAGATGGAGGCTTACAGCCGTGCATTGACTACAGAGGTTTAAATAATGTGACTGTCAAGTTCCGCTACCCCCTTCCACTGGTTCCTTCAGCACTGGAACAACTACATGAGGCCAGGATCTATACAAAGCTCAACCTCAGAAGCACATACAACCTGATCAGGATCCGTGAAGGTGATGAATGGAAGACCACTAGGGGGCACTATGAGTACTTGGTCATGCCATATGGACTTGCTTTTCCCCAATAGTCTTCCAGTCTTTTATCAATGAAATTTTTAGAGATCTGCTGAACCACTGTGTAGTGGCATACATTGATGACATCTTAATTTACTCCAAGTCTGAAACTGAACACATCCAACATTTCAAGACGGTACTCTCCCGCCTGTTGGATAACCAGCTATATGTCAAGGCAGTGAAATGTGAGTTTCATGTCAAGCAAACGTCCTTCCTTGGGTACAACATCAGTCATCAAGGTGTCGAGATGGATGACTCCAAGATCAGGGCTGTCACAGACTGGCCTCAACCCACAACAGTAAAAGAACTTCTGCAGATGCTTAATTCGTAACTACAGTATGATTGCATGCCCCCTAACGTCACTGCTAAAAGGCAAACCATCAAAACTCAAATTGACTGAAGAAGCTACCCAAGCTTTCACCAAGCTTAAGATAAGTTTTACCACAGCCCCGATTATCAAGCATCCTGACCCTAACCTTCCCTTTGTGTTAGAAGTTGATGCATCTGAGCCGTTCTTTCCCAGCATCATGGTCAACCAGGAAAACTCTACCCTTGCGCATTTTTCTCAAGAAAACTGACTTCTGCTGAGCGCAACTATGATGTAGGCAACAAAGAACTTCTATCCATGAAGGCAGCCATAGAAGAGTGGAGGCATTGGCTTGAGGGAGCAGTCAGTCCATTCCAAGTCATCACAGACCATAAAAACCTGGAATACATCAAGAGTGCCAAATGCCTGAATCCACGTCAAGCCCGTTGGTCTTTATTCTTCACCCGTTTCCAGTTTACCGTCACCTACAGACCTGGCAGCAAGAACAGTATGGCTAATGCTCTATCCAGACGTCATGATCCTTCAACAGACAATGTCACACCTGAATCTATTCTTCCACCATCTGTTATCATTGCTCCAGTAACCTGGGACATTATGGAAGAGATCCAACGAGCCCATCAGCAGAAACCACCACCAGCAAACAGTCCTCCAAACAAACATTTTGTGCCTCAAGGTTTACGTCTCTGAGTCATGCAATGGTTTCACACCTCTCTGAGGTCAGGACATCCTGGAATTTCTCACACTCTCCACCTATTACAGAACTCCTTCTGGTGGCCATCGATGACCAGAGATGTGGTAACCTATGTCAAGACCTGCCAAACTTGTGCTCAATCCAAGACTCCCAAGGAACTACCCTCTGGTCTCCTCCAACCGTTACCGATTCCTCAACGTCCTTGGTCTCACTTGTCCAAAGACTTTGTCACAGACCTGCCACTCTCCAATGGTTTCACCACCATACTAGTAATTATTGATCGCTTCTCTAAAGCCTGTCGTTTGATCCCTCTCAAAGATCTCCCCACAGCCATGGAAACAGCCCAAGCCCTATTCCACCATGTTTTCAGAGTCTATGGTTTGCCTGAGGATATTGTTTCTTACAGAGGAAACCACTTTACCTCTCAGGTTTGGAGGGCCTTCTGCAAGCAATTAGACATCAATGTAAGCCTCACATCAGGATACCATCCACAGTCAAATGGCCAAGTGGAAAGGTTGAACCAGAAGATTGGCAGGTATCTCAGAACTAATTGCAGTCGTGAACAGAACCGGTGGGCAGAATTCCTTCCATCGGCCGAGTATGCTCAAAACTCCCTAACTCATTCCTCCACTGGCATGACCCCTTTCCAATGCGTGTTGGGATACCAACCCCCCTTGTTCCCGTGGTCAGGTGAACCCTCATCTGTACCTGCAGTCGATGACTGGATCAGACACAGTGAGAGGGTCCTAGTCGAGCGCCAGGAGAGGGATTCTGGGTGGGATTCTGTAACGCCATGCCAGCAGAGGGAGCCCTCGCCCGAGTTCTGACTGGTACCACTCCCTCTGCTGCTTCTGTGTTCACTTCCTTTGTGAAGTATTGTCAGTATCACTGCCTTACCGAGCGTTTCCATTGTCTTGTTTTGATTGCTACGTGTATGATTTATCACCTGTTTCTCTGGATTTTGCCTTTTGGATTTCCCTCGTACTTGTTTGCTGGTTGGACTGATTACTGTGATTTTGACTTCTTGGCCTGTGACCATGACTCTGATTTCTTCCCCACATTTTGGATTTGAACTGTTTGCTCATTAAACTTCTGCAGATGGATTCTAACACAGCCTCTGCCTCACCCTCATTACACATGCTTAACAATAATAATTTAGTTTCCCAGATATAAAATGTTTTTGTATTGTAATTAATAATAATAATAATAATTCCTTACATTTATATAGCACTTTTCTGGGCACTCAAATCACTTTACATAGAAGGGGGTAATCTACTCAACTACCTCCAGCATGTATAATACATACAAAGCATACGTGTGTTTATGACTATAAAATCATATTATTTATTTATTTAGGAGTTGTGAATGAACTATATCAGTGATTGTTAATGTGATGATATAGTTTCTCCTGTATCAACATGCTTTTATTGTGTGACTAGATACCTTGAAGACTTTGAAGACTTCACTTCTCTGACAACACTGTACCATGTTCAACTACATTGGGCTAATGTTCTTCTGTGAAAGAAGACTTGAAAGTGCACAATCCAAACTTAAATTTTTATAATTAAAATGGTAGTGCAAAGTCTGATTTTAAAATGGGTTTCAAAGGGTAAATTATGAGATTTTAAGTGTTTCAATTGATATATAATTTCTGATGACTTCTAAAGTGTCATAGAGAAAAAGGCAATGAAGAAGACTTTTTTTGACAAAGGTCAGAACTCCTGTTATGATGTAGATTTTTGAGGTGCACTCTTGTCATAAATTAATCTGTTACTTTTCCTACATAATCTTAAACAAAAAACATTGGTAAAATATTTATTTAGGAGCCTTAGACCTTTCCAACGATATATAGTTTGTCATGATTAGATTAAGATTTAATTATAATATGGTGAAGTAAATTTAGGTGTCCCACAGATGGGACGGATGATAATCCACAAGAGGGTAATTCACAGAAGGCAGGCAGGAGAAACAGGCAGGGACATTCACAATACCAGACAAGTGACAAATGGACACACTAAATCTTAAATACTAAAGCAAATGAGGATGATTAACAAGACACACCTGAACCAAATGACACAAAGGGTGACAGAAACTAGGTCAGGGAAGACGTTAGGAATGAAAACACAGCAAAATAGCCCATGAGTGTGACAGTTCACTCCCAGGGGGTGCGACCTAATGCTGCAGGAACAACAAAGGGTGGGACGGAGAGGGACTTAGGAGGAGGACAAAGGAGTGGATGTGGGATGGTGACAGGGAATGGCAAAGGGCTGGCAGGAAGGTAGGCAGACAGTACAGGTGGAGATTTGGGCAGAGGACGGACGCCCGAGGGGAGGACGACGAACAGAGTCCAGGGTGGAGACAAAGGAGGGAGGAGCCAAGGAGGAAACAGGAGGAGCCAGGACGGATCAGATGGAGGGAGGAGCCAGGGAAAAGACAGGAGGGACTTGGAACAGGAGGAGCCAAGCGGGACTCAGGCCACAGCCATGAAGGTGACCCACAGTGGAATGACGGTGGTGGAGCCTGAGGAGGAGACGGAGAGCCAATGAGCTGGGGTGACACTGAGGATGCAGAGGGCCAAGTCGGTGCAAATGGCTCTGCTGACCAAGGCGGAGGCGGGGATCCAGAAGGCCACGGTGGAGCTGGAGCGACAGATGATCAATGTAGAGCTGGAGGAAAGGAGGTGCCTGACAGAGCCAGATGGATGGAGGGATGAGGTGCAGCTGGAACAGTGGAGTCCTGAGTTAGCAGATGGTCGACGATTGACCAATCTAGTGCCGGAGGGACAAGGGAGCATGGCAGAGCTGGTAGACTCTCCACCACGGATGAGAGGAGGGAGCTAGGAGCCATGATGGAGCAGATGGGTAGACGGGCCGAGGCAGAGTCCAGGACTCAGAGGCTGGAGGCGGAGATAAGGGATCCACCAGCCAGGACACCGATAGAGACTGGAAGACGCCTGGCGATCCCACCGCACAGATGGTGGGCTGAGGGTGAGCAGAGGGGCTGACAGGAAGCAGTAGTGGCAGAACTGAAGCAGGGATGACAGGAGGAGACTGGAGAGGGAGGGTGGGAACTTGTGAGCATCAGGGCTTTCTGGGATGATGTGTGCTGCCCACACACACCAGATCGCGACTCCCAACACTGGGAGCACAGTGGACAGGGGATTCAACCTCCATGGTCAATATAGGACAAACAGGTAATTCGAGAAAGGTATACATTTTACATTTACATTTAGTCATTTAACAGACAGATAAGGGCAGATTGATAGTACGGGCATAACCTCCGTGATCACGACAGGACAGTGGTACAGTGGGCAGGGCTTCCCTTCATGCTCTCATGCTCCACTGTGACATCCTACACGGTGGGTTATGTTGCGCCTGATCAGACGTCATTTGAGGCTCTGGCTCCAGGGCGATTCTCAGCTCTGTCACTCTTTTCAGCGATGGCTCGTTAGTTGCGGTGGGCTTTGGCTTTCCATCTGTGGTCGGCTCAGTCTTTGGTTCCGTGCAGCGGGGTGATGGTGGGCTGGGCTCTGGGTCTGGAGTGGGACTGGCAAGATCATCCTCAAGTCAGATGGTGAACGGAGATATGTTTCTCACCAGTTCTTGCTCCACAAAGGTGGCAAAACTCTTTCAAGGACCCACCTTGGATGACTGCTTGTCATCCGGATAGCTGGTGTAATTTGCTACTTCCAGGAAGAGTCTTGTGTGGTCCTTGAGAGATCGCTCCTGCTGCCCAGCAGGAGGAGGATGAATTCAGGACAGTCCATGACCAAAAAAAAAAAAGACTTAGTAAATAAATAAATAAACACGGGGAAAGAATGCCGCTAAACGTTTTGATGGTCTGGTATTCTGTCACGATACGGTGTCTAAGATAAAGTCACACATGAAGAAGATGGAGGCAAAAAGTCTATTAATAATCCACAAGAGAGTAATTCACAGCAGGCAGGCAAGAGACAGGTGTAGGGACATTCACAATACTGAACAAGGGACAACTGGACAGACTAGAACTTAAATACTACAGCAAATGAGGATGATTATCAAGACATACCTGAACCAAATGACACAATCACAGGGAGACAGAAATAGACAGAAAATCCTACTTATTAAAAATCAAGAAGAACAACAATTTTCTAAGTAAAATGTACACATATAATTCATGTAATTAATGAACTGCGTGAGAAGACTAACTCTTATTAATATTTTCGTGTAATATTTAAGTTTTATAGTCATTGCACATAAATCTAGAAATACTGAGTAAATTTTAATCTAAAAGTACAGCGTACTTGAATCCACGCATGCGTGTTTGGACCTGCACTTTGAAGAGGGACGGTTGGGCTTGTCACTGTAAGGAGTGAAATTATTTCCTTATGAAAAGAATTCTTTGTGAAGCCAGACTTTCAGGAACTCTCGCAATGCAAATGCAGATGCACCAAAACAATGGGCTTTGATCTCCTCGTGGAGCCAAACAAACAGATAGGAAGATCTGGAAGAAAGACCATTTGCTCTTTGGTACCTTCACCCATCCTTGCCCCATGGGCACATGGTCCAGGCAACTAAAAGTTGTTACGCTCACATAAAACATTTACTTTATCTTCAGGATTCATGATTGTAAACTTTTCATGTTTGGTGTCATTTTAAAGGTCTCTGTGCGATTGGTAAATTGGTCTAAATTTCATAGTAGTCATTTATATTATGAGAAAGATTGAAAACTTTTGTATAATTGTGTTCTGCTGAGGAGCGGGTGTGTCCCCCTTTAGGGGTCTTTGAGAATGTTTATCTCCAGCCAGGTGTGACCCTGATGTGATCACGGGAACCTAAAGAAACAAAAGGTCTTTTATGTTTTTACAACTGATTTGAAGATTTCTTTGTTGTCTAGTCTGAGTATTTAAGGGAAGTGACAAAACACTACTGCACGATTCTGTAGCCAGAAAGCCTGTAGTGTGGAGTGTATTTCATATGCTCCATACTATGTATCTTCCTGAAGTCAGGTATACTATTATTTATTTAAAAATGTAATTGTGTTATACACATTGTGCCTACAGAGCACACTGTATAGTTGTTTGTGCTACTACATGTACACATTGGCTAGTTAAGTTTATTCTCTAAAACACCTGAGTGCTTTGCTATGCAATTTTAGACCATGTGTCTTAAATTAGGATAACTGTTACATGTGTGACTATGTTAAATTTGTGTGCCTCCTGCATGGATCACATGGCCGTTCCCAATATGGCTACAGTGTCTTTGTGCAGAAGCAAAGTTGCAACACAACTACAATGTGATTTACAATTACACTATCCTTTCTAAATTGGCTTCTAATTATTTTCATTATGTAATTGGCATGATACAATTTTACCTGACTGATAATAAATTGTTATATTTGATTTATTCTGCATTATTCTTAATTCATTATTACTCGTAGATTAAAGCGAAGGTATTACCCTCAAATCTGTGTTCAGGATTGTTCATACGAAAGGTTTAATAGATGGAGCATGGGGCACATCAATCGAGTCCATTTCGATTTCAGACTATCACTGCCTTAAATAAGTTGCAGTTTTCATAAATATATAAAAACTATGCTTTTTGTTATGAGTAAGCAGAGCGCGACCGACTTAAAGGTAGATATTTACCCTGCATCCAATGTTTAAGATCAGAACTGACGAGTTTGTGTCCGGAATGAGCATTCAATCAGCCGAAATGTTACTTCTAAAGCGATACCGGGTCTGCAGTGAACAAATAATTTAAAGTATGGGATTTTCAGAATACTCAAATATCTAAATTAATAAACAATCGATATTTGTGATCAGCTTTTGATAGAAATATTGCCCAAATTTAATGATCACGTGAAATTGGAGTCAGATTGAACACGGAGCTAAAATTAGACTAAAATTCAAACTAAATCCTGATAAATTCAGAAGCGCAAATAAAAGACCGAATACGCATTAAACCTTTGACCAGGCCGCTGGATTCCACTTTTTGGGCTGGCGGGTGGATCCTTACATCACGAAGGAGATGGATGGCTGGATTTTCTCGTGTTTAAGGTAAGTTTTCCTTTCTGTTTTAGATTTCTATATTTTTAGACATTATTAGACAGATGAATTAATAAATTTTAATTAATGTGAGACCCTATTTATCAATTTTTTATTTATATTAATCATAAATATATACATAATAAATAAGCATATGTCATATACATTTTGACATTTTAAAAAGTTTAAAAAAAATGCTAAATTATTTTGATTTAATGTAGACCTAATTTAAGCAAATTAATACATTTTTATTTAATTTTTTTTTTTATCTCACCCAGGTAACGGCTGCAGAACTGTCAAAAAAAGACTAATAAGAATTAATAATTTACATACATAAGCATGTTTTCTCATGGTGTATTGTTGAGCTATGAGTTCCTCACTGATTGTTTATTATTATTTATGTCTCGTGAATGGGTGTCCCTTATTTTGCTTGCTGAAGGTGGCAACTCTAATCAACAGGAGCCTTTGGATTCACATCAGAATAAGCCGGAGTGTAAATTGAGGACCATGTAGGAGTGATTTGTCTAATTCTCATGTTCAGGCAAGTATAAATCTATGCATAGTGTAACAATATAAACACTCCATAGTCACGGGAAGAAGGAGGCGGGAACCGGCAAACATTCAACTATAACTTTAATAATAAAATAAACATAAAATTTCACAAATTAAACCCAAACCACAAAATAAAACCCAGGCCTGGTCCTCTCTCGTCCTTCACTATCGTCGCTCCTCTTTGTATCCTTCCGATCTCCTCCGTGGGACTCGAGACCGGTGAGTGGAGCAGGTGTCGCTCATTTTCCAATCACTCCACCGGCCTCGCTCCGTTCCCATGGCTCTCGGCCCCGCCCCACTCGTCACATACCCCCATCGCAGGCCGGGGGGTACTCCCGAGACTGCGCTCTACTCCCCCCCCCGGGGACCGCTCACGGTGACTTGCGGGAACCTGGGGTAAGGACAGACAGACGAGGCGAGAGAAAATGAGATGGAAGGATGAGGAGCGACAGAGACGAGAGAGGGGAGAGAGGAGAAAAAAAAATCCGGTTCCCAGACACACTGCCGCTCGGCCCTCCACCAGCTGGGTGAACTCTTCCGCAGGCCTGGCAGCGGCACTGGATGGCCTTCGGTAGACGGCACGTCACTCTTCCGCCGCCCGGTGGATGGCGACGGCTCCTCCGCTTTCGGGCAGCCGGCAGGAGTCCCCCGTTCCCTGCTCCTCCCCATTCTCGGTGGATGGCAGCAGGCTTCGGCCACCTGGCGAACGGCGGCAACTCCTCCGCTCCCTCACGGACGGCAGCCGTCCCTCCACATCACGGGCGGCCGGCGGCAAGTTCGTCCGTCCCCGGCAACTCACTCCAGTCCACTGCCTCGAGCGTCCACGGCGCCAGACTGCTACGCCCTGCTCGATGGCACCGCGGATTCACCCCAGCGGCGAGGGATCTTCGGCAGCGCATCCCTCCTTCCTCCCGGGTTTCGGCACCAGTGTAACAATATAAACACTCCATAGTCACGGGAAGAAGGAGGCGGAACCGGCGAACATTCAACTATAACTTTAATAATAAAATAAACATAAAATAGGGCGACTGCCGCGCACAAATAAAACCCAGGCCTGGTCCTCTCTCATCCTTCACTATCGTCGCTCCTCTTTTGTATCCTTCCGATCTCCTCCGTGGGACTCGAGACCGGTGAGTGGAGCAGGTGTCGCTCATTTCCCAATCACTCCACCGGCCTCGCTCCGTTCCCACGGCTCTCGGCCCCGCCCCACTCGTCACACATAGATTTGCATGATATAAAATTATTGTTGTTATTTTTACCTATTCTTCACTGCATAATATAAAATTGTGGTTAAATGTTTTAGATCATTGTTTTAATATTACAAACTGTGTCTTAATTTACAGGGAGACCTTACTATCACTACGATACAGTGAGGTGTGGGGAGGAAGACAGTCTGATAGTTTTCACGTTTGATGCAGTTTTGGTTATATCAATACTACTTAGCTCTGTCAGGTTAAAATCTCATCTTGTTTTCTAAGTTAAGTTATTTTCTTTCTATATTTTATACCTACTGGGGTCGAAACTGTGTATGGTGCAGAAAATGCAGTTCATGTTGGTAATGGAGGTTGAATTTTACTACAGGACAGCAGACACTTGAAGTAGCATTCAGTCATACTTTTTTTTTTCTGTTTTCAGTAGACCAAATATTACCAGTGGAGGTATGCATGTTTTATTAATTAATGTCCCTTTTTTATGAGGCTTTACTGAATGCACCTTTAAAAACTTGTGTCCAGACTTTAGTAGGTCATGTGAATGGGAATGTTTCACTTTTATTAATGTTGGAAAAATAAACTGTTTAATTTTATTTTAGTTGTGTGATTTGTGTTAAAGGTATAGACCAGAGGTTCTCAACTCTGGCGCTCAAGGTTCATGTCTCTGCACAGTTTAGCAAACCAGACCTTGATGAGCGTATTCAGATGTGTTTGATTAGGGTTAGAACTAAACTAACTGCAGGAAAGTGGACCTCGAGGGCCAGAGTTGAGAATATATATATATATATATATATATATATATATATATATATATATATATATATATATATATATATAATCAATTTACTTCAGGAAATAGTAAGATTTACTTAATATTTTGATAAATGCAAGGTTCTTGTCTATAAAATAATAAATAAACTTTACTTAATTTCTTTAAATTTAAATTAATTTCATTAAATAAACACAACAAGATTTAATTTCTTCATAAATGTTAAGCTTAGTAGTAAGTAGATTTTACTTAATTATACAAGTAAGCTGTACTTGATATCAGAGCAGTAAAATTTACTTAAAATGTGTTCGTGCAAATTGTAAAGAGGATTTTTTTCAAGTAAATCTTCATTTAATTTTAAAATAAAATAAGATTTAATAGTTAATAGTGTTTTTTTTTTCAGTGTACACTTTAAACTGCTGGGTTAAAAACAACACAACTTGGGTTATTTGAAAACCCACCGCTTGGTAAATATTGGACAGAACACATGCTGGGATATTTTGAGCCACCTGGCTGGGTTAATGTTTTTAACAAGTTTTTTTTTTTTTTTAGTCAACTATTTTTTAAAATAATTAATAATTTTGATTGCAACTGTACTTTAAATGCTTTTTATTCACATTAAAATGATTATGGGGCTGAATACTTTTGAACAGGCCTCTATATTAATCGAACAGTGTAAAATATACAAGATTAAACAACCTTTAATAAACATAGGTATTGTTAAATATAGGTATATACATTTTTACAACCTAATTTAAACTTTAATTTATGAATTACCTTGGAGCTGAAATGCTCCAAGTTTAGACATAAACATCTTTTACAAATATTACCACATAATGCACTTACAGATCCATTGTGAATGATTCCACATTCTAGATTCAAAGGCAGGATACTGTTTAACTTAAATTGTTATGAAAATTTTAAAATGCACTGTATTTATTTTGTTAAAATGTTTGAGACATTATAAATATGTACTGGATGTTTTTTTATGAATATAAATCTTTTTGTCACTTTATGTGCAAAACTATTGTCACAGTGGAAAATATTGAGGACATAATTACCTCAGGATGATTGATCTCCTCAGTAATATGGTTTAAAGTATTCCAACCATCATAGGACCACAAACACTGGTAAAATGCTATTCCCACGGGCCTGATGCTCAGTTTAGTCCCTTCAAAGAAGTTTTGGAGGCTGTTCGAGGTGTCCCCTTGAATAAGTAGCACAACTCCTCCAGTCATTATTATTATAAGTGCCAGTACTTTCATAGCAGTAAATAATACTGTGACTGTGATTGAGGAGCGCACATTAAAGCAGTTGACAACTGTCAATACCATAATCCCTAGGGCTGCCAAACATTTTACTGCTCCATTTGGTGGTTGGCAATCATCATAAAAAGGTGTAAGAGCATTTTGGGCAAAAATCAGTGCCACTGCAATCATGCTGGTTGGTCTCAACACAATGTTATTGGTGAAGGCACAAATAAAAGCCATGATATTGCCTGAAGTGTGCAAGATGTAAATATACTCTCCTCCAGATTCACGGATCACAGTTCCTAATTCAGCATAGCACAAAGAAGCTAGCATGGCCAACAATCCACTAGCAGCCCATATTAACAGACTAGCACCTGGACTACCTATATAAATCAGCACATACTGAGGAGACATGAAGATTCCAGATCCAACCATAACGCCTGCAATGAGAGACACTCCACCAAGCAGCCCTACTTCAGTCTTCAGTTTTAGCTTGTCAGGTGAACTGTCCTTTTCAGTTGCCATAGTGGAAAAAGGAAGACTGTGACTGTGTCTTTTCGGTCAATTTCAGATGGATAGTATGAACAGGACAAAGTAAAGCACTTAACAGTCTGAAAAGGTAATCATTACTTGTTTGTGGCCAACATGAGACTGCAATTGCACTTAGAGCAGGACTGGAGGTCACAGGCTTAAGGATAGCAACATGCTGTTCTCTGACTGTTCATTTATCTTTTCCCAACTAATATTTTACACTTGAATCAAGTTCTTGAGGTTAATACGTGATAAAGAATACAAGTTTATATATGTCATCTATTAATGAAACAGGTTACATCTACACAAAGGTGTCAAAAGGGGCAACTGTCTTCCAACATAATCAACAAGAGAAAGCTGGACAATTTGGAGTTTCGTTTACAAAATGAGGAAAAGAGTGTTTCATCAATATTATTTATTGTACAACTGAGAGCAGAAAAGCTTTGAGTGGTTACAGCCAGAAAAAATGTTTTTTCAATGTCATGCTCATAGAATTGACAAGAAATTTCCCAATTTTTGACCGAAGGAATTATTTACATGGATATGTCATTTATTATTTTAAAGTGATGTTATTTTAAAGCCTTTCATTTTAGGAAAAAAATGGAAAAGTACCTCTTGCAACTCTTCTGACAAAATCTTTGAAGATGTAGTGATGTCTGTATCGATTTGTATTAAGCTTATCCATGAATAGAGAGAGAATGTCATAGAAGAGTGTGTAAGAATACCTTTAAGCAATGTTACATTTGCAAGTATGTGTGGCAAGTGTATATTGTTAAAGTAAATTATTGAATTCATTATTATAATTATTACGATTAATTTTAGGGTATTTTATTTAAAAAATTTGTTTGGGGGGAAATTACACTTCAGAGTAAGTATAAGCATAATCTGAAAGCTACAGTATGTATATGCTTGCTTTTTTCTTTAATCTGTAAAAATGTTAAGTATAAAATGTTAAAGAGGCATAGTTACATATGTAGTTATAGTATTTTTTCTTTCGTTCATCTGGTTCAAAAAGCTAAGTTGAACCAACGTCAAGAAAAGTGACGTACAGGTGCTGGTCATATAATTAGAATATCATCAAAAAGTTTATTTATTTCACCAATTCCATTCAAAAAGTGAAACTTATATATTATATACATTCATTACACAGACTGATATATTTCAAATGTTTATTTATTTTAATTATGATGATTATAACTGACAACTAAGGAAAATCCCAAATTCAGTATCTCAGAAAATTAGAATATTACTTAAGACCAATACAAAGAAAGGATTTTTAGAAATCTTGGCCAACTGAAAAGTATGAACATGAAAAGTATGAGCATGTACAGCATCAATACTTAGTTGGGGCTCCTTTTGCCTGAATTACTGCAGCAATGTAGCGTGGCATGGAGTCGATCAGTCTGTGACACTGCTGTTATGAGAGCCCAGGTTGCTCTGATAGTGGCCTTCAGCTCTTCTGCATTCTTGGGTCTGGCATATCGCATCTTCCTCTTCATGATTACCCCATAGGTTTTCTATGGGGTTAAGGTCAGGCAACTTTGCTGGTCAATTAAGAACAGGGATACCATTGTCCTTAAACCAGGTACTGGTAGCTTTGGCACTGTGTGGAGGTGCCAAGTCCTGTTGGAGAATGAAATCTGCATCTCCATAAAGTTGGTCAGCAGCAGGAAGCATGAAGTGCTCTAAAACTTCCTGCTATACTGCTGCTTTGACCTTGGACCTCAGAAAACACAGTGGACCAACACCAGCAGATGACATGGCACCCCAAAGAGTGGCTTGACACAAGGAATGCGACAGCTGAAACCCATATCTTGCATACATCTGTGTGTAGTGGTTCTTGAAGCACTGACTCTAGCTGCAGTCCTCTCTTTGTGAATCTCCCCCACATTTTTGAATGGGTTTTGTTTCACAGTCCTCTCCAGGGTGCGGTTACCCCTATTGCTTGTACACTTTTTTCTACCACATCTTTTCCTTCCCTTCGCCTCTTTATTAATGTGCTTGGACACAGAGCTCAGTGAAGAGCCAACCTCTTTTGCAATGACCTTTTGTGTCTTGCCCTCCTTGTGCAAGGTGTCAATGGTCGTCTTTTGGACAGCTGTCAAGTCAGCAGTCTTCCCCATGATTGTGTAGCCTACAAAACTAGACTGAGAGACCATTTAAAGGCCTTTGCAGGTGTTTTGAGTTAATTAGCTGATTAGAGTGTGGCACCAGGTGTCTTCAATATTGAACCTTTTCACAATATTCTAATTTTCTGAGATACTGAATTTGAGATTTTCCTTAGTTGTCAGTTATAATCATCAAAATTAAAAGAAATAAACATTTGAAATATATCAGTCTGTGTGTAATGAATGAAAAAAGTTTCACTTTTTGAATGGAATTAGTGAAATAAATCAACTTTTTGATGATATTTTAATTATATGACCAGCACCTGTATATGCGTAATTTGGAGTGGTGATTGGCAGCCATGGCTCCAGAGTATGTCAAGTCAAGTCAAGTCACCTTTATTTAATTCAATTCAATTCAAGTTTATTTGTATAGCGCTTTTTACGATACAAATCATTACAAAGCAACTTTACAGAAAATTAAGTTTCTACAATATTTAGTAGTAGCTTATCAGTGATGACTGTCAGTTTATGTGCACACGGCAGAAATGTTCGTAAAAATCAATAAAAGACGTAAACAAACAGACGATTAACACTATTAACAGCAATTATGCAATCAAACTTATAGCAAAATGTGGTAGTTCTGTATGTTGTCTCTGGGTTAGCATCATCTGAGGTCCTCTGAGGGGCTGGCATCATCTCTTCTCAGGTGTTCTGGATCCAGACTGGAGCTTGTGTAAATCCTAGTTACCACGGGATGTAAATCCCGTGGCAAAGCAGAGAAACAAATAGAGACATAATTAGCGTAGCTGCTGTTCCAGCCAAGTAAAATTAATTAGATTAACCCAAGCTAAAGAATAATAATGCACATTTGATCAGATATAACTGCAGTCCAAAATTATGAGATGCATTATTTGAATGCTTGGCCAAAGAGGTGTGTTTTTAATCTAGATTTAAACAGAGAAAGTGTGTCTGAACCCCGAACATTATCAGGAAGGTTATTCCAGAGTTTGGGAGCCATATGCGGAAAAAGCTCTACCTCCTTTAGTGGACTTTGCTATCCTAGGTACTATCAAAAGTCCAGCGTTTTGTGACCTTAGGGAGCGTGATGGGTTGTAGCGTGGTAGAAGACTAGTTAGCTACGCAGGAGCTAAGCCATTAAGGGCCTTATAAGTAAGTAATAATATTTTGTAACTGATACGGAACTTAATAGGTAGCCAGTGCAGAGACTGTAGTATTGGGGTAATATGATCATATTTTCTTGACCTGGTAAGGACTCTAGCCGCTGCATTTTGGACTACCTGTAGCTTGTTTATTGAGGATGCAGGACAAACACCTAGAAGTGCATTACAATAGTCCAAGTCTAGAGGTCATGAATGCATGAACTAGCTTTCCTGCATCAGGAACAGGTAACATGTTTCGTAGCTTGGCAATGTTTCTAAGATGGAAGAATGCTGTTTTTGTAACATGGGAAATATGATTTTCAAAAGACAAGTTACTGTCTAATATAACACCCAGATTTTTGACAGTAGAGGAAGTAACAGTACATCCGTCTAATTGCAAATTGTAATCTACGAGATTCTGTGTAATGTTTTCTGGTCCAATAAGTAATATCTCATTCTTATCTGAATTTAATAGGAGAAGAAAAAAAATTATTGGTCATCCAATCTTTTACATTTTTAACTTTTACATTCTGTTAGCTTAGATAATTTTGAAGTTTCACCTGGTCTTGTTGAGAGTTGAGTATCATCAGCATAACAGTGGAAACTAATCCCGTATTTTCTAATGATATTACCAAGGGGCAACATGTATATTGAAAATAGCAGAGGACCTAGGACAGATCCTTGTGGCACTCCATATTTTACCGGTGATATATGAGATGACTCCCCATTTAAATAAACAAAGTGGTAGCGATCGGACAGGTAGGATCTAAACCATCTTAAAGCCTGCCCTTGGATACCTGTATAGTTTTGTAATCTATCTATGAGTATGTTGTGATCTATGGTGTCGAACGAAGCACTAAGATCAAGTAAGACTAGCAATGAGATGTAGCCTTGATCTGACGCAAGAAGCAAGTCATTTGAAATTTTAACAAGTGCAGTTTCTGTGCTATGATGGGTCCTGAAACCCGACTGAAATTCTTCATAGAGATCATTTTTTTGCAGGTAGGAGCACAATTGAGCAGACACAACTTTTTCTAAAATTTTAGACATAAATGGAAGATTTGAAATGGGTCTGTAATTTGCCAGTTCACTAGGATCTAGTTGTGGTTTCTTAACCCTCTGGAGTCTAAGGGTATTTTTGGGGCCTGGAGAAGTTTTGTCATGCCCTGACATTTGTGCTTTTTTCAGTTTCTTATAAATATCTAAATGGCTAAAATCTAATCTCACTGTAATCAGCACAAACTAGGCTATAATAATATGTGAGCAGCATGTATGTACAAGATTGTGTTTTTGAGAAAAAAAATGTTATGCGTGGTTAGTGAAAAACTAAAAATGCAAACTCTATCCGAATAAGGCAATAAAACACATACAGAAAATTGGTTCCCAGGAATTTTGAAAACTGGAGCTTGTAGCCTAGAATTTTTTTTTTCTAAATGATGTGAAAATCATCTTGTTTACTCACTTACAGAAAACAATATATTGATTAAAATTTTCTAAGACACTTTTTGTTGGTAAAAGTCATATGCGAGTAGGCGTCAACTATCATGAATTCACACCTGAGAAGACAAAGGCCTGCATAATGAGCTGCATAATGAGCCATTCAGTCAGCTGTGTCACTTGAGAGGGATGAGTTACAAGAAAGAATGTGAGGACAAAATAAATGTATATAATTTTATGTTTGTAGTTTATTTAGAATATATTTAATTATCCCACAACATAATTTAATATTCACTTGTGAGTGCAGTTAAACAGTTTATTAGGAAAAATCAAAGCTGACTTTCAAACTGAATTTTTTGCATCATTACTCCAGTCACACAATCCTTCAGAAATCCTTTTAACAATCTTATTTTCTACTAAAAAAACATTTATTGTTATTATTATCATTATTATTATTATTATTATTATTATTATTATTATTATTATTAATGTTGAAAAGAGCTGAGAATATTTTTTTTTTAGGTTTTTTAGGGGGGATAAATTGAAAGAACAGCAATGATTGTTACATTTGTTACAGTTACATTTATTGTTACATTTATATTATTTACATCAAGCTTTTGAATGGTATAGTAGTGTATATTGTTATTGAAACTTCATAATATTTCACTTGATTATACATTTTAGTCAGGAATTATAGTTTGGAAAAAGTCTTTGGGAAAAAGTCTAACTAGTAAAATGTTTACACGTTATGTGAAAACTATTACAAGTATATAAATAAATAAAAAGAGACTTACTCATGTTTCTGATCTCTGCTGAATAAAGTGCTTCATTCTTTTTTCTGAGGAAATCCAAATCTCAAATCCTCGACCACATCACATCTTTTTGGGGTGAATTATGTCTTATTCCTCTCATCGCGAAGCAAACAGTAAAATAATAAAAACTTGAAGAACAGTCTCGCTGCGTTGTCTTCTGTTGTGTGGGCGTATTCAAAAGCCGCGCGCTTCAGTGAAACATTTGAATCTCAAAAGCGCGCTCGGCGCGGGGGCGTGGTCGCATTAGAAGATAATGAAGGAAGACGTGAAAAACGGACATCGCGTTGTTTTCATATGGATTACTTTATCACAGAATATTTGTTTTCAGCAGCACTTGTTTAGTTTAAAAGTAGACATGTCAGGCTTTCTATAGATATCTCTCTCATGTCTCTTCGTTGAGTATTCACTGAGTTACAGTTCATTTTAATGACGCATTTGTATCTGAAGATCAGCGCAGACAAAGGCTGCAGACAGCACTCCTTGTTTGTTATCTTTATTTTATAAGTGCACAAAGTTTTGTTGTTATTATGTCTGTATACAAAAAAAAGTAGACCCTTTACAGATTCGATTGATGTATTGCACTTATCTGTACGATCAAAACTGAAAGTGTAATTTAAGTTCTTTTCGGGGTTATCAGGAGAAAATACCCCAAAACGCGTATACGCGTTAATCGACTCCAGAGTGTTAATAAGAGGCTTAATAACCGCCAGCTTGAATGGTTTTGGGACGTGACCTAAAGATAACGACGAGTTTATAATATTGAGAAGCGGTTCTTCTGCTACAGGTAACAACTTTTTCAGTAATTTAGTGTGTACAGGATCTAATAAACATGTTGTTGGTTTAGATGCAGTGATAAGTTTATTTAGCTCTTCCTGTCCTATAGTTGTAAAGCACTGCAGTTTATCTTTGGGTGCGATGGATAAAACTAAAGTATTAGATGCTGTGGAATCTACATTTGTTATTGTATTTCTGATGTTATCTATTTTATCAGTGAAGAAATTCATAAAGTCATTTACTATTTAACTGTGAGGGAATATTTAGATCGGGTGGCGTCTGGTTATTTGTTAATCTAGCCACTGTGCTAAATAAAAACCTTGGATTGTTTTGGTTGTTTTCTATGAGTTTGTGGATATGCTCGGCCCTGGCAGTTTTTAGAGCCTGTCTATAGCTGGACATACTGTTTTTCCACGCAATTCTAAAAACTTCCAAATTCGTTTTTCTCCATTTGCGCTAAAGACTACGAGTTTCTTTCTTGAGAGCGTGGGTATTACTGTTGTACCATGGCACAGTACGTTTTTCTCTAACCTTTTTCAATTTGATGGGGGCAACAGCTTCTAATGTATTAGAGAAGATAGTGCCCATGTTGCCAGTCATTTTGTCTAGTTTATGTGTATTTATGGGTACACAGAGCAGTTGAGATAAATCAGGCAGGTTATTTGCGAATCTGTCTTTGGTGGCTGGAACAATAGTTCTGCCCGGACGATAACGCGAAGCTATATATAATTATTATCATCAATACGCAAAATGCACGATACAAGGAAATGGTCAGTAACATCATCACTTTGAGGTACTATATCTATGTCAGTAAGATCGATTCCATGCGATATAATTAAATCTAGCGTATGATTAAAACGATGAGTGGGCCCGGTGACATTTTGCTTTACTCCAAAACAGTTTAATAAGTTAGTAAACGCAAGTCCTAATGCATCATTTGTATTATCAATATAAATGTTAAAATCTCCGAAAATTAGCGCTTTATCAGCGGTAACCAACAGGTCTGAGAGGAAATCTCCAAATTCTTTTAGGAATTCTGTATATGGCCCTGGTGGTCTATACACAGTAGCCAGAGAAAGAGATACAATAGATTTCTTTTGCATATCTGACAGTGTAATATTAAGCATAAGTATTTCAAATGATTTAAACCTGTATCCTGTTTTCTGGGTAACACTGAGAATATCACTATATATTGTTGCAACACCTCCCCCACGACCAGTCTGACGGGGCTCATGTTTATAACAGTAGTTTGATGGAGTAGACTCATTTAGACCAATATAATCATTTGGTTTTAGCCAGGTTTCAGTCAAGCAGAGTACATCATCAAAACTATTATCTGTGATCATTTCATATACAATAACTGCTTTGGGTGTGAGTGATCTAATGTTTATGAGCCCAAACTTTAAAAATTGTTTTTGTTCATTTATTTTTACGTTTTTCAGGTTTAATCACGATAAGATTTTTTCTAGATCCTACATTAAATTTATATTTTGACCTCACTATTCGGGGAACAGACACAGTCTTAATAGATTGGACAGCGCAAGTACTTCTAACATTTAAGCGGGTAGAACAAAAGCCATCATAGCAGTTATTTGAGAATTGGCTTACTAATCAAATGGAGCGTAGAGTCCTGGAGATGTTGTCCGAGAGCTGCTCCGCTCCGACTCTGCTGGGGTGCAGGCCATCAGCGCGAAAAAGCCTAGGTCGCTCCCAGAAAAGATTCCAATTATTAACAAAGAGCAGTTTCTGTTCTTTACACCATGACAATAACCATTCATTTAGAGCAAAAAGTCTACTGAACCTTTCGTGTCCTCGTCGATACGTGGGCAGCGGTCCTGACACGATGATCGTCGCCGCGGGCGTCGTGCTGCGAACCGTCTCGATCAGGCTCCTGAAGTCCCTCTTCAGCGTCTCCGTCTGCCGCTGCGTGGTGTCGTTAACCCCGGCGTGAAGCACGACCGCTCTGGGGCTCTCGTCGGCCTTCAGGATCGCGGGTATCTGCGCAGAAACATCGAGAACACGAGCACCAGGGAAACAGTGAGTGTGCACTTTACCATCGGCTAACGTAGCACGGACGTGTCGGACGATGGAGTCTCCGACGATCACAGCGTCGCGTTCCGTCTCGCGGAGGGGAGAGAAGCGGTTCCGTGTGGAGATCTCGAAGACCGGAGGGGGAGAAGTCGTCGCCTTGGGAGAAACCAGGCTCAGTCGGGGAACCAGTTCTCCGCGACAGGTTGTGACATCTCCGTTCCCTCCTTCAGGGAACGGTGGTTGAATTGAATTGAATTTAAATTTATTTGACAAGTTTATAGAACTTTACAAAATACAAGTATCCCATACACTTTAGAAAAACTGTTGAGGATAAAAACACAGTAAAGCCCTTGGCTTATTTCCACTGCATTCCTCGATGTTAATATAAACGTTATGGCTATGTACAGAACAGACAAAGCAACATTATCTCCTAATCATATTATCATATTATAAAATCAAATCATTATCAACATAGTAGAGATAATTAACCAATTAAACAAATACAAATCACAACTGACAATAAAAACACCACTAATTGACACAACTGACAATAAAATCACCACAAAACATGCTAACTAGCATCACCAAACAGCCATCTTTTTAGCAGTCTTTTAAAACTCAAAAAATGTTTTACTCCCTTTACTGAAACTGGTAATATATTCCATGCTATAGCACTAGTATATAAAAACATATTTTTACCCACCAAACTCTTAAATTTACATGGACAAAATTTTAAAATCACTACCCCTAGTTTTATAGGAATGCTGTTGACTCACCATATGAAAGTAATTTTCTAAATAAATTGGAACCACATTATTGACAATTCTATGTGTCATACCCATTTTTAAAAATAACACCCTTTTTTCCAGAGTCAATAAACCCAACTTCTTAAAACTCTCGCTATGCAAATGCGATCGAGAATGCACTTTTAAAATTATCCGAACTAATTTGTTTTGAGCCTTTTGCAATTTATTCTTCATAACTTGGGAACAACTACTATACCAAAAGGAGGAAGCATAAACAAAATGGGGTTGAATCAAGATACCAGCCAATAATGTTAAGGAATAAACATCTAATAAATCGGCTTGCCTCACTAAAAACCTAATTTTACCACATATTTTTTTTTTTTAATTTTTTTTATTGAAATAAAATGTTATTTTATTTTTTTTTATATTAAACAAATAGTTTACTACAGTTTTTTCCTCTATAGCCATACCTAATTTTCCCACATATTTGGTATCATCCTTATTTGATTTCATTTTAGATGCAAAGAGAATGGCCTCAGTCTTTCCTGCATCTAAGGAGAGTTTATTATCTAAAAACCATTTAGAAATCACTTGTACCTGCAAAGTTATAGTTCCCTGTAGGACCCCCTTATCCTGATGAAACACTAAAACTGCTGCTGCATCATCTGCATACAGAATAAGTTCATCTGAACATGCTACTTTAAGATCATTTATATATAAAAGAAAAAATAAGGGACCTAAAATACTTCCTTGAGGAACTCCACAGTTAATAAATTAAGGACTAGACAATATACCCTTAATGTCAACCCTCTGGCATCTATCATCAAGGTAGGACTAAACCCACCTAAGTGAATTCTCATCAACAAACAGTTCAGACAGGACCACTTTGGCAAGTTACTTGAGTTTATTGAACACAATTTATCTTTGGTGGTATGGTTCCTTATGGGGGTTCTTGCTCCCAAATTAATTGAACATACAAGAGCTTAAACATTAACCCCCCGGAACCATCAACTTGGAAATACATGACAATTAAGACACTTAATAATGTCTTTAAAAGCGAACAGTGGTAATCGTGTAGATGTGGCAGTGGAAAGTCTATCCTGTAGCTTGGTTATGAGGATGAGTGTCTCTCAGCAGTGAGATCCATGCCAACCGGGACTTGAAAGCCTTAGTGATCTGAAACAAAGAAGACGACAACCAGAAGGTGCACGGTAATATGCTCATGCTTATAATGGGGAGGGAGGGTTGCGAGCCATTTGTGCATAATTACCGACTGACTGAACTAACGCTGTCTGCCTTTAAATTGAACGGTAAAATTGTGTGGTCTACATTGTCAAATGCTTTCTGAAGGTCCAACATAACCATCCCTCAAAATTTACCATTGTCAACCACTTTCCTTATTTTATCAGTCATATATAATATACAAGTCTCAGTTGAATGTAACTGCCTAAATCCAGACAGTAAATCATATAAAATATTGTTTTTACTAATATATTTTTCAATTTGGTCATAGATAACTCTTTCCAATATCTTAGACATCGCACCCTAAACAGAGAGAGGCCTGTAATTAGCCATATTTAACTTGCAACCCTTCTTATATAATGGTATAACTACAGCTCTTTTAAACTCCCTTGGTATTTTTCCTTGTTCAGTTGATAAATTTAATATATATGATACATAAGGAGCTATCACTGTAATGGAGTCCATAAAAAAAATAGAGGTGGCAGTAAAATATTATCAGTAATATTATAATTATTTATTTTTATTTCATTTATAGATTAAAAAACTTCACTTTCAGCAACTGGTCTCAACTTAAAATAATCTTGACTAATTCCATGTTGCCCATAAAAGGATTTAACTTGCATTTGGTTATAAATATCAGGCCGCTCTGGAAGTTGGTTATATAATTTATTAGCTAATTATATGAAATAATGATTTAAAGTGGAGACGATGTTCATCTTGCCATGAATTGCGAGAATGCTCTAAATCCATCTAGAGTCAAGGAGAAGAGGCAAAAGTTGAAGAAGAGACAAGCCGAGTGGGATCTTCAAAATGGAACTGCAGCAGTGCCTTTAAATTAAAAGCAGTCTCTGTCACAGGGTGGATGGGGACTGAGAGGAAGAAATCAAATCCCTAAGCAACGACAAGTGTTTAATAAGCATGTTGGTGCTAGAAAATCTTTGAAGTTACCAGATAGATTAATAGGAATGAAATACACTGCACAAGACGAAGGGAAGTAAACTGCCTATTAGACACAGGATCTCAGGTCACGACAGAATCCCTCTGTCCTTCTACAACAGTCACCTGTCGCACCATCCTATGCAACCATTGAATCCCCTATTGGAAACTGAAGTTTCAAATGGCCAGGCTGTTCCTTACCAGGGATATGTTGAATTATCTCTGAAGTTTCTTCTTGAGTTTCTAAAAAGAGAAGTTGAAGTTCCGACATTGGCCCTAGTAGTCCCAGACCTGACACATGTGCCCCAAATCCTCATTGGCACTAATACTTTAGATGTCTTGTATGCCAATTACGTGCAAGGAACCACACTCAAAGACAAGTCATGTTGCCATGGATATCAAGCTGTGATAAGAGTTCTAGAGGAAAGACGGCAACGAGCTGGTGCGAGTGTCTAGGGCCAAGTAAAAGTGAAGGGAGATGTGTCAGAATTGGTAACATCTGAAAGCACAATAGATCTCAACGGGTGTGTCAACATCGTCGGGCCACTGTCAGAGGCCTGGGTGATGGTAGAGCCATAAGCATCATCTTCTTTGCCTGGTGGACTGCTAGTGGCTAGTTGTTTGCATTCCCTACCTCCAAAACACAACATCCAGATACCAGTAGTGTTGAAGAATGAGACACAAGTTGATTTAGCAATCCCTCCGAGAGCAGTACTGGCAGAAGTGCATGCCGTCTAACATGTGATTGAGGGAGGAAACCCCATGCATGCTTCTGAGTGCAAAGATATGAGTCCTGTGCAAGCTAAGATCGTTCCTGATTTTGGTGACTCCCCTCTATCATGTGAATGGAAGAGAAGGATAACAGATTTAGTGAACTCCATGCCAGATGTACTTGCACTTCATGATTTGGATTACAGCCACACTGATAAGGTAAAACACCACATCAATCTCAGTGACAACACACCCTTCAAGCAGAGAGCTAGGCCTATCCATCCCCAAGATGTTGATGCAGTAAGAAGGCATCTCAAAGAAATCCTCGACGGAGGTGTCATTAGAGAATCAGAATCCCCCTTTGCCTCTCCGACTGTAGTGGTAAAGAGGAAGAACAATGATGTACGTTTCTGCATTGACTTTAGAAAGTTGAATTCACAGACCCAGAAACCTCAAAGAGCTCAAATTTTTGCTTGGGTTCGTGGGATACTACAGGAAGTTTGTCCAAGATTTCTTAAAGAAAACAAGACCTCTTAATGATCTTACTATTGGATACCCCCCTCTGCAGAAAACCTAGAGATGAGACTCAAAGAAAAGCACAAAGTACCAGGATCCTAAAGAGCAGTTTGGGTACCGATGGACCCAGGAATGCCAGCGGCCATTCGACAGTGTCATAGAAAGGCTGACTTCAACCTCAGTTCTTGGATATGCTGATCCCAGCCTTCCCTATGAGTTGACAACGGATGTGAGCACCACTGGACTTGGGGCTGCCCTTTATCCAGAGCAAGAGGGCCGAATGAGAGTTATTGCCTTTGTGAATAGGGGACTTACCAAAAGTAAAGCTAATTATCCTGCACACAAATTGGAGTTCCTTACGCTCAAGTGGGCAGTCACTTCAAAATACAGTGATTATCTGTATGGAGGAGAGTTCACTGTTATAACGGACTGCAACCCACTCACCTATATTTTAACATCTGCAAAGCTTGACGGCACCTGGAGTTCCAGCAGGAGGACGCCCATGGCCATCCGATTCTACCCCAAATATCTGAAGAACGGTTTAGGGAATGCCAAAGAGCTGATCCAGAGCTCAAAGAAGTAATTTGAATCCGGGGAGAAACCTAAAGGGAAAGTAGAGCCTGTAGAGGTAGCCTTATGGCTGAGAGAGTGGAACAGACTGGAGTTCAAGAATGGAGTGTTATTTAGAAGAAGGCAAGATCGAGTAGGTGTGCTGTATCAGTTGGCGTTACCCATAGATCTTCAGAAGATGGTCTTGACAAGCCTGCATGATGACATGGGCCATCTCGGAACTGAGAGGACCTTAGATCTGGTTAGGTCCCGGTTTTACTGGCCAAAGATGGCGATGATTGTGGAGGAGAAGATAAAGGCTTGTGAGCGTTGCATGAGACGGAAGACTCCCCCTGAGCAGGCTGTGCCCCTAGTAAACATAGCGACTAGCAGACCCCTCGAGGCAGGCAGCCCCGGCTACCAATCAATCTGGCTTTCAGTTTACCTGCTGATGAATCATCATTCATCATCACACTCGAGGTACATCAGGAATTTGAAGGAACATCTGGAGGAGAGCTACAGGATAGCTACTGAGAACGCCTCAAATTTAGCAAGATGATGAAAGTGGATATCCCTCTGCTGTTATTTCACAGCCTAAAGGATGCAGAAGGACCTGCATAGCTTCAAGGTGGGGAGAATTTAACCCGGGGAACCCACACAACCAGTGAAGAAAATAAAAGATAAGAAAAATTGAAGGAAAAGAAAATATGATTCAAAGAAAGTAAAGGAAGTTATTTGACCATTAACTGTGTCAAAGTGATGGGTTCTTTAAGAGCTAGTAGCAGCAGTGAACTTAGCCCTGCCTATATGCCACTGAACATGTGAGAGAAAGTTCTCAATTTTCCTAGAGATGAGAGAGAGAGAGATGAGGCAGCTACACAGAGCAATCTTCAATCCCCTCCTCATTAAATAATCAATTTAGAGATAAAAGTGATTGGAATACAACAGGAAAATAGGATTTGTCAGGAAAAAGGACCTGTCACCGGAGTAAGAAGCGGATGAGGCGGGGACTTGTGGAACAGAGGGAGACCCACGGAGCATCTAAGTGCCACAAATGAACTTCCTTGTCTGAAAATATATAAATTTCTTGCATTGGTGAGTTACAGTTCAAACATTAACTTGATATTTATGCAAGGAAATTGCAGCGGATTTGATAGAAAATAGATACGAGGTTTGTTTATTTAGGTCGCGCGTGCAGCGCGTGGGCCGAAATTAATATCATATGGGCTAAAGTTAATGCACGTGTGAAAATGCTAATGAGCTAACAAAGCATCATAAAGTATGGTATTTAAGTGTCATAAGAATACCATGTTATGTCTTCAAAACATTATTAGTATGCTGGGAGATTTGAAAACTGATGCTTTTGAATGTTAGCATCGCACATATCCAGCTTCATATTTATGGGTTTTCATAGCCGGTAGGTTGGAGATGTACTTGAGAGGTGAGGAGCTCCGGTTCAAATCCTGTGTAACCACACGTACCACAGCAATGGTTATATATATCAATGTAATTAAAATGTGCCAGGGTTCACTTATTGAACCTGTGTTTTAGGGCCACTCAGTGGACACTTCTCTTTGAAACTGCAGCGAAACTTGCAGTAAGGTACGTAAAAACGGTGCTGCACAAAAAGTACACAGAGGTACGTATTCTCTGCTGAAGTCCATACTGCCAAGTCTTCATATTTTCACAACAAGATCAACAGCACTTCTAATACATGTAATCTCTTCAAAATATTAAATCCTTTCCTCTGTCCCCCTCCAACACCTCCTTAACAGCCGGAGACTTTGCCACATTCTTCACAAACAAAATTAGAACAATCGGCAGCAAGTTCTCAGCTCCACACACACAGGAACACAAACCACATCTACTGCTAAAACTCCCATCTTCTCCTTCTGTCCCCTCACTGCACCAGAAGTTTCAAAACTTCTACAATCCTACAACATGCCCTCTAGACCCAATACCCTCACACCTTCTCTAAGCAATCTCCCTACACTCTTACCAGTACTCACACACACACACACATCAACACATCTCTTCTCACAGGCATTTTCCCCAGCCCATTCAAGCAGGCTCGGGTAACCCTAGTGCTAGGTTTTTTGAGCAGTGGGGTTACCCAAGCCTGCTTGAACACTAAACATTAAACAATGAACGTTAAACACTTCTCTTACAGATAGCTACATACCTGTCTCTCTCCTTCCATTCATAGCAAAACACTTAAACGAGTTGTTTTCAATCAGGTATCATCATTTCATTCACAGAATAACCAACTGGATGCTAACCAACCAGGTTTCAGGAATGGAAATTCAACTGAGACTGCGCTACTGTCAGTCACGGAAGCCTTGTGGATTGCAAAAGCTGATTCCAAATCATCAAGGCAAGGCAAGGCATTTTATTTATAAAGCACATTTAAAACAGTAGCTGCTGACCAAAGTGCTTTACAATCTAAAAACGTAAAATGATAAAATACACATTAAAAGAAAATACAATAAAACAGATAGATTAACAAGAGAACTTGATTAATAAAATGACATTGATCCAAAAGCCAGAGAGAAAATATCTGTTTTCAGTGAAGATTTAAAACACTCAACATTGGATGAAAGCCTAATTTGTACCGGCACAGTCGTGGAGCCGCAACAGAGAAAGCACAATCTCCCCGTGGGACAGTTAGCAACAAACTGTTTGAGGACCTTAAGTGCCTTGAACATTTCCGGTGGACAATAAGATCAGAAATGTACTGTGGAGCCTGGCCATTTAGCCCCTTATACACATACAATAAAAATTTAACACAGCCAATGAAGAGAAGCCAGAACAGACGAGATGTGTTCTCTCTTTCTAGCTCCAGTAAGAAGCCTGGTGGCAGTATTTTGTACTAATTGAAGCCAAGACAGAAAAGACTTAGCCACACCAAGATACAGGGAGTTACAGTAGTCCAGCCTGGAGGAAATTAATTTGTTGGTCAAATTTAAGACCATTATAAAAGATCAAGTCAAGTCACCTTTATTTATATAGCACTTTAAACAAAAAAGATTGCGTCAAAGCAACTGAACAACATTAATTAGGAAAACAGTGTGTCAATAATGCAAAATGACAGTTAAAGGCAGTTCATCACTGAATTCAGTAATGTCATCATGCAGCTCAGTTCAGTTTAAATCGTATCTGTGCAATAATTTGCAATCAAGCCAACGATATCGCTGTAAATGAAGTGCCCCCAACTAAGCAAGCCAGAGGCGACAGCTGCAAGGAACCAAAACTCCATCTGTGACAGAATGGAGAAAAAACCTTGGGAGAAACCAGGCTCAGTCGAGGGGCCAGTTCTCCTCTGACCAGACGAAACCAGCAGTTCAGTTCCAGGCTGAGGTAAAGTCAGATTGTGCAGAAGAATCATCTGTTTCCTGTGGTCTTGTCCCAGTGGTCATCTGAGACAAGGTCTTTACAGGGGATCTGTCTCTGGGGCTCTAGTTGTCCTGGTCTCCGCTGTCTTTCAGGGCTGTAGAGGTCCTTTCTAGGTGCTGATCCACCATCTGGGCTGGATATGTACTGGATCCAGGTGACTGCAGTGACCCTCTGACTTGGATACAGACTGGATCTATGGTGGCTATGGTGACTTTGGAATAAGAGAGAAACAGACTAATATTAGCGTAGATGCCATTCTTCTAATGATGTAGCAAGTACATCGGGTGTTATGGGAAGTCTTCCCGGTTCCGGTTTACCTAATTAGTGCAGCCTAAAAATCCTTAAATGGATTTGGATATTAGAAGCGTATTAGTGTGCTATGTGTAAGCCAGGTTAAAGAGATGGGTCTTTAATCTAGATTTAAACTGCAAGAGTGTGTCTGCCTCCCGAACAATGTTAGGTAGGTTATATTAGGTTAGGTAGTTTTGAGAACGGGGCGGACGTTGAGGACTATAATGTAACAAGAGCTCGTTCAAATACTGAGGTGGTAAACCATTCAGGGATTTATAAGTAATAAGCAAGATTTTAAAATCTATACGATGTTTGATAGGGAGCCAGTGCAGTGTTGACAGAACCGGGCTAATAGGATCATACTTCCTGGTTCTAGTAAGAACTCTAGCTGCTGCATTTTGGACTAACTGGAGTTTGTTTACTAAGCGTGCAGAACAACCACCCAATAAAGCATTACAATAGTCTAATCTTGAGGTCATAAACGCATGGATTAACATTTCTGCATTTGACATTGAGAGCATAGGCCGTAATTTAGATATATTTTTGAGATGGAAAAATGCAATTTTACAAATGCTAGAAACGTGGCTTTCTAAGGAAAGGTTGCTATCAAATAGCACACCTAGGTTCCTAACTGATGAGGAAGAATTGACAGAGCAGCCATCAGGTCTTAGACAGCGTTCTAGGTTATTACATGCAGAGTTTTTATGTCCTATAATTAACACCTCTGTTTTTTCAGAATTGAGCAGTAAGAAATTACTCGTCATCCAGTTTTTTATATCGACTATGCATTCCGTTAGTTTTTCAAATTGGTATGTTTCGCCAGGCCGTGAAAAAATATAGAGCTGAGTATCATCAGCATAACAGTGAAAGCTAACACCATGTTTCCTGATGATATTTTCCCAAGGGTAACATGTGAAGCATGAAGAGTAACGTCCCTAGTACTGAACCTTGAGGTACTCCATACTGCAACTGTGATCGATATGATACCTCTTCATTCACTGCTACGAATTGATGGCAGTCATATAAGTACGATTTAAACCATGCTAATGCACTTCCATTAATGCCAACAAAGTGTTCTAGTCTATGCAAAAGAATGGTGTGGTCAATAGTGTCGAATGCAGCACTAAGATCCAATAGCACTAATAGAGAGATACAACCAAGATCAGATGATAAGAGCAGGTCATTTGTAACTCTAAGGAGAGCAGTCTCAGTACTATGATACGGTCTAAATCCTAACTGGAAATCCTCACAGATGCCATTTTCTATAAGAATGAATATAATTGTGAGGATACTACCTTTTCTAGTATCTTGGACAGAAAAGGGAGATTCGAGATCGGTCTATAATTAACTAGTTCTTTGGGGTCAAGGTGTGGTTTTTTGATGAGAGGCTTAATAACAGCCAGTTTGAAGGTTTTGGGGACATATTCCTAATAACAATGAGGAATTAATAATAGTCAGATGGATAAGAGGATCTATGACTTCTGGAAGCACCTCTTTTAGGAGCTTAGATGGAATAGGGTCTAACATTCATGTTGTTGGTTTAGATGATTTAACAAGTTTATACAATTCTTCCTCTCCTATAGTAGAGAATGAGTGGAACTGTTCCTCAGGGGATCTGTAGTGCACTGTCTGATGTGATACTGTAGCTGACGGCTGCATGGTTACAATTTTATCTCTAATAGTATCGATTTTAGAAGGAAAGTAGTTCATAAAGTCATTACTGCTGTGATGTTGGGAAATGTCAACACTTGTTGATGCTTTATTTTTCGTTAATTTAGCCACTGTATTGAATAAATACCTGGGGTTATGTTTGTTTTCTTCTAAAAGTGATGATAAGTAATCAGATCTAGCAGTTTTTAATGCTTTTCTGTAGGATAAGTTACTTTCCCTCCAAGCAATACGAAATACCTCTAGTTTTGTTTTCCTCCAGCTGCGCTCCATTTTCTGGGCTGCTCTCTTTAGGGTGCGAGTGTGCTCATTATACCATGGTGTCAGACTGTTTTCCTTAACCTTCCTTAAGCATAAAGGAGCAACTGTATTTAAAATGCTAGAAAAGAGAGAGTCCAAAGTTTCTGTTACATCATCAAGTTGTTCTGAAGTTTTGGATATGTTAAGGAATTGGGATACATCAGGAAATTTACTTACAAAGCAGTCTTTTGTGGTAGAAGTGATGGTTCTACCATACTTGTAACAAGAAGTAGAATTTACAGTTTTAGCTTTATGAAGTTTGCACAAAACTAAATAATGATCTGAGATATCATCACTTGGCTGCATAATTTCAACACCATCAACATCAATTCCATGTGATAGTATTAAATCTAGAGTATGATTTTGAAAATGAGTAGGTCCTGAGACGTGTTGTCTAACCCCAATAGAGTTCAGAATGTCTATAAATGCTGATCCCAATGCATCTTTTTCATTATCAACATGGATATTAAAATCACCAACAATTAAAACTTTATCCAGCACTAACTCGGATGTAAAATCAGCAAACTCTTTAATAAAGTCTGTATGGTGCCCTGGTGGCCTGTATACAGTAGCCAGCACAAAGATCACAGGGGATTTATCATTAACATTTGTTTCTCTGGATAATGTTATATTAAGCACCAATACTTCAAACGAGTTATACTTGAAGCCTGCCCTCTGAGAAATCCTGAAAACATTGTTATAAATTGAAGCAACACCTCCACCTTTACATTTTGGACGTGGCTCATGTTTATAACAGTAATCTTGGGGTGTAGACTCATTTAAAATAATGTAATCATCAGGTTTTAGCCAGGTTTCTGTCAAACAGAGTGCATCTAGATTATGATCAGTGATCATATTATTTACAAAAAGTGCTTTCGTAGAAAGTGACCTGATATTCAATAAGACTATGTGCCATATTTCTAGAGAGAAGAGCGGCACCACCCCAGGAGGGATGAAGACCATCTCTTTTCAACAGGTCAGGTCTGCCACAAAAGCTCGTCCAATTGTCTATGAAACCTATGTTATTATCCAGGCACCACTTAGACATCCAGCCACTGAGTGATGACAATCTGCTATGCATCTCATCACCACGGTAAGCAGGGGGGGAACCAGAGCATATTACAGTGTCTGACATCATGCTTGCAAGTTCACACACCGCTTTAATGTTATTTTTAGTGATCTCCGACTGGCGAAGTCGAACATCATTAGCGCCAACATGAATAACAATCTTACTGTATTTACGTTTAGCATTAGCCAGCACTTTTAAATTTGCTAAGATGTCAGGCGCTCTGGCTCCCGGTAAACATTGGACTATGGTGGCTGGTGCCTCTATTTTCACGTTCCGTACAATAGAATCGCCAATAACTAGAGCACTTTCATCAGGTTTCTCAGTGGGTGCTTCACTGAGTGGGGAGAACCTGTTTAATATTTTGATAGGAACAGAAGAGTGGTGTTTAGACCCACGACTATGCCGCCTCACAGTCACCCAGTTGCCCTGCTGCAGAGGCCCTGTTACCGGAACCGAACAATGTACAGGACTCCTTGAGTTAGACGCATCCAAAGCCATATGTAGAGCCCTCACATTCTTACTGTCCTCAATTAAAATTTGGATGCGTGTATCTAATTCTGAAATCTTCTCTGTCAGCCTAACTATGTCCCTGGATTTATCACATGTGAATCTCTCGTCACCGACAGAGATAGATAAACTATACATGTGGCAAGCAGTGCAAATAACAATAGAAGGAGGAGCCATTACTCACTGTGCTTGATGAAAGATTCTTACCACAGTTGTTTGAGGAACTTGTGAAAAATCGGAGAGAGAGAGGAGGGGAGAAAAGAAAACAGCGATAGGCACAAATGGAAACGCTAATGACAAGCTAACGAGTGCTAACGCGATACAGGTGCACTGCACTCGCGGATTTAAAATAAAAGAGAACGATCAAATTAATCAGATTAGATTGATAGATAATATCAGAAATATGGTGGGAATTAAGTTATATTTTATCACTTTAAACAAAAGAGAGTGATAGTAAGATAAAGATTCTACAGAAAAACAAAGCTACACGGAGCTATGATCACAAAACAGCAGCAAGGCAAGCAGGAAGCCAGATCACACCCAATTTGTTTGCATGAGTATGAGAATGCACAGTTAAAGGACCCAAATTGTCATTTATTTGTATAATAGATGCTGGAGGTCTGAAAACTACAATTTCAGTTTTAGAATCATTTAACATTAAAAAGTTGGCTGCCAACCAGCATCTTACCTCTGCTAGACAATTTAATAGAGAATGTATATTATAATTATCCCCATATTTTAAAGGGAGGTAAACCTATGTATCATCGGCATAAAAATGTTAATGTTATACTTTTGAAAAATCCTGCCTAAAGGGAGCAAATAAAGTGAAAACAAAAACAGGCCCAAAATTGATCCCTGAGGCACACCGCAAGTTAATGGTACAGAAGAGGAGGAAAAATTCCCAACTTCCACCGAAAATGATCAATTCAGTTCAATTAAATTCAAGTTTATTTGTATAGCGCTTTTCACGATACAAATCATTGCAAAGCAACTTTACAGAAAATTAAGTTTCTACAATTTTTAGTAGTAGCTTATCAGTGATGACTGTCCATTTATGTACATATGGCAGAAATGTTCGGAAAAATCAATAAAAGACGTAAACAAACAGATGATTAACACTATTAACAGCAATTATGCAATCAAACTTATAGCAAAATGTGGTAGTTCTGTATGCTGTTTCAGGGTTAGCGTCATCTGAGGTCCTCTGAGGGGTTGGCATCATCTCTTCTCAGGTGTTCTGGATCCAGACTGGAGCTTGTGTAAATCCTAGTTAAAAACAGAGAAACAAACAGAGACATAATTAGCGTAGCTGCTGTTCCACCCTAGTAAAATTAATTAGTTTAACCCAAGCTAAAGAATAATAATGCACATTTGTTTAGATATAACTGCAGTCCAAAATTATGAGATGCATTATTCGAATGCTTGGCCAAAGAGATGTGTTTTTAATCTAGATTTATACAGAGAAAGTGTGTCTGAACCCTGAACATTACCAGGAAGGCTATTCCAGAGTTTGGGAGCCAAATGCGAAAAAGCTCTACCTCCTTTAGTGGACTTTGGACTTTTTTTGGTAGCACCTAGGATAGCAGTGTTTTGTGACCTTAGGGAGCGTGATGGATTGTAGTGTGGTAGAAGACTAGTTAGGTACACAGGAGCTAAACCATTAAGGTCCTTATAAGTAAGTAATAATATTTTGTAACTGATACAGAACTTAATAGGTAGCCAGTGCAAAGACTGTAGTATTGGTAGCCTGACTTCGTCATACTCATATTCTAGGCAGAATGTGAGTCTGATACTGCTCCATTGCACTTGAATTATGGGGCATGTCTTAACCGAACCAGTAAAAAAAAAACTCTGCACTCAGTTGGATAGACCTACAACCAATCAGAGCAACGCAGTAAGTGACGTTAGGTACAATATATTTTTTACAACATTTGCTTCATGTCACTATGTTATGAGTTATTTTCTAAGTCAGACAGTCAGATTAAATCTTACCATTTGTAAATGAGATGAACTTCATCCACGACAATACCCATTACGTTGGCTTGAAAAACATTGGAGCCAGCTGATAAATTAAACTTTTGCCGAATCCCGTTGGAAGGACGGCAAACACATCTTTCCCATCGACAAATGCCTTGATTGCGGTTCTTTGTTCGTCTTTTAAAATTAATGCGCTGTCGATTTCTTTTATTGCAGACGTGATAGCGGAATCTAAACATCTTACTTCTCCAGCTGCAGTCATCGTTGGTGAAAACCATAGGTGAAAACCAATTCAACCCAAGCGCTCTTTGATGACGTGGGTGGTTACGTAACCGCAGATAGCCTGTCCATCATCGATTAAAGCCCGCCCTGGCAATTTGATTGGCTCGGCCTTCTGGGAGCCGAGCATAATTACTCCTCAATGGATCGAGTCCAGACCGAACTTCCCGTCCAAAAAATGTTGTGGGTGGGGTTCGGGCTGGCACCCAGGCTATAGTATTGGGGTTATATGATCATATTTTCTTGACCTGGTAAGGACTCTAGCCGCTGCATTTTGGACTACCTGTAGCTTGTTTATTGAAGATGCAGGACAACCAGCTAGAAGTGCATTACAATAGTCCAGTCTAGAGGTCATCAATGCATGAACTAGCTTTTCTGCATCAGAAACAGGTAACATGTTTTGTAGCTTAGCAATGTTTCTAAGATGGAAGAATGCTGTTTTTGTAACATGGGAAATATGATTTTCAAAAGACAAGTTGCTGTCTAATGTAACACCCAGATTTTTGACTGTACAGGAAGTAACAGTACATCCGTCTAGTTGCAAATTGTAATCTACGAGATTCTGTGTAATGTTTTTTTGGTCCAATAAGTAATATCTCTGTCTTATCTGAATTTAATAGAAGAAAATTATTGGTCATCCAATTTTTTTTTTTTACATTTTTAACACACTCTGTTAGCTTAGATAATTTAAAAGTTTCATCTGGTCTTGTTGAGATATATAGTTGAGTATCATCAGCATAACAGTGGAAACTAATCCCGTATTTTCTAATAATATTACAAAGGGGCAACATGTATATTGAAAATAGCAGTGGACCTAGGACAGATCCTTGTGGCACTCCATATTTTACTGATGATAAACTAGATGACTCCCCATTTAAATAAACAAAGTGGTAGCGATCGGACAGGTAGGATCTAAACCATCACAAAGCCTGCCCTTTAATACCTGAATAGTTTTGTAATCGATCTATGAGTATGTCATGATCTATGGTGTCGAACACAGCACTAAGTCCTGTCAACACTGCACTGGCTCCCTATCAAACATCGTATAGATTTTAAAATCTTGCTTATAACTTATAAAGCCCTCAGTATTTGAATGAGCTCTTGTTACATTATAGTCCTCCATGTCCGCTGCGTTCTCAAAACTCTGGCAATTTGATAATACCTAGAATATATAAGTCAACTGCGGGCGGCAGATCCTTCTCCTATTTAGCGCCCAAACTGTGGAATAACCTACCTAACATTGTTCGGGAGGCAGACACACACTTGCAGTTTAAATCTAGATTAAAGACTCATCTCTTTAACCTGGCTTACACATAACATACTAATACACTTCTAATATCCAAATCCATTAAAGGATTTTTAGGCTGCATTAATTAGGTAAACCAGAACTGGGAACACTTCCCATAACCCCGGAGTACTTGTTACATCGTTAGAAGAATGGCATCTACGCTAATATTAGTCTGTTTCTCTCTTATTCCGAGGTCACCGTAGCCACCAGATCCACTCTGTATCCAAGTCAGAGGGTCACTGCAGTCACCCGGATCCAGTATGTATCCAGCCCAGATGGTGGATCAGCACCTTGAAAGGAGCTCTACAGCCCTGAAAGACAGTGGAGACCAGGACAACTAGAGCCCCAGAGACAGATCCCCTGTAAAGACCTTGTCTCAGACGACCACCTGGACAAGACCATAGGAAACAGATGATTCTTCTGCACAATCTGACTTTGCTGCAGCCTGGAATTGAACTCCTGGTTTCGTCTGCTCAGAGGAGAACTGGCCCCCCGACTGAGCCTGGTTTCTCCCAAGTTTTTTCTCCATTCTGTCACCGATGGAGTTTTGGTTCCTTGCCGCTGTCGCCTCTGGCTCGCTTAGTTGGGGACACTTCATTTACAGCGATTTCGTTGACTTGATTGCAAATTATTGCACAGATACTATTTAAACTGAACTGAACTGCATGATGACATCACTGAATTTAATGATGAACTGCCTTTACATTTACATTTACATTTAATCATTTAGCAGACGCTTTTATCCGAAGCGACTTACAAATGAGAACAGTAGAAACAATCATATCAACGAGAACAACAACAACGGTATACAAGTGCTATGACAAGTCTCAGTTAGTCTAGTACAGAACACGTAGCCAGGGTTTTTTTTTTTTTTTTTTGAATATGATAGACAAGAAAAAGAAAAAGGTAAGCACTAGTATTAGTTGGTTAAGTGCAGGCGAAAACGATGAGTATTTAGATGTTTTTTGAAAATGAGTAAAGACTCAGCTGTTCGAATTGAGATCGGGAGGTCATTCCACCAGCTGGGAGCAGTCCAGGAAAAAGTCTGTGAGAGTGATTTTGAACCTCTTTGGGATGGCACCACAAGGCGTCGTTCACTTGCAGAGCGCAAACTTATGGAGGGTGCATAAGATTGAACTAGTGAGTTTAGGTAAGTTGGCCCCGTGCCAGTGGTCGTTTTGTAGGCAAGCATCAGTACCTTGAATTTGATGCGAGCGGCTACTGGTAGCTAGTGTAACCTGATGAGGAGAGGAGTAACATGGGCTGTTTTTGGCTCATTGAAGACAACCCTAGCTGCTGCATTCTGGATCAGTTGTAGAGGCTTGATAGTACATGCAGGAAGGCCCGCCAGGAGAGCATTGAAATAGTCCAGTCTGGAGAGAACAAGAGCTTGGACAAGAAGTTGGGTGGCTTGCTCTGACAGGAAGGGTCTAATCTTCCTAATGTTGTATAAGGCAAATCTGCTGGACCGGGTCGTTGTAGCAATATGGTCTGTGAAGCTTAACTGATGATCCATCACAACTCCTAGGTTTCTGGCTGTCCTGGAAGGAGTTATGGTTGACGAACCCAGCTGTATAGAGAAGTTGTGATGAAACGATGGGTTAGCTGGAACCACCAGCAGTTCAGTCTTAGTAAGGTTGAGCTGAAGGTGATGGTCATTCATCCAGCTAGAAATGTCACTCAGACAGGCTGAAATGCGAGCAATTACCGTCGGGTCATCTGGTTGGAATTACAAATGACTTGCTGCTTGCTTCAGACTAAGGCTGAATGTCGTTACTAGTTTTACTTGATCTTAGTCAAGTCAAGTAAACCTTTATTTACACCTTTAACTGTCATTTTGCATTATTAACACACTGTTTTCCTAATTAATGTTGTTCAGTTGCTTTGACACAAAGCGCTATGTAAATAAAGGTGACTTGACTTGACTAAGACCAAGTAAAACTAGTAACGAGATGCAGCCTTAGTCTGACGCAAGCAGCAAGTCATTTGTAATTTTAACAAGTGTTCTATCACATTGCTTATCCTTTCAAGTAAAATGGCATGATCAGTTGTGTCAAAAGCAGCACTAAGGTCCAAGAGTACTAGACCTGCAGAATTTCCTGAGTCCACAGCTAACAAAAGATCATTCAGCACCTTCAGCAAAGCTGACTCTGTACTATGATGTTGTCTAAACCCTGACTGAAACTTGTCTAACAAATTATTCTCACTTAAAAATAGTCAGTTGATGAAAGACAGCTTTTTCCATCACTTTCGACAAAAATGGTAATTTTGAGATGGGCCGGTAATTATCTAAAACATAAGGATCTGAACAGACCTTTTTTTCAAAGTGGATTCACTACTGAATGTTTCAGAAATGGTGGAACAGTGCTTTGAGATAGGCTACTATTTATTATTGTTAAAAAAAGGTTCAATGGCACCCAGCACTTCCATAAAAGACAAGGAGGAACAACATTCAAGGAGCATAAAGCAAGCTTCATTTTATGGAAAACATCCACAAGAAAGCATGAAGAAATATGTTCTTATTCTACTGGATCTATCTGCTGCTTTTGACACTGTCAATCATCAGATCCTTCTGTCTGCCCTCTCCTCACTGGACATCACAGGGATTCCACTTCACTGGTTTGAATCCTATCTCACTGGTAGGTCTTTCAGGGTGGCCTGGGGAAGGGAGGTATCCAAACACATCAACTGGTCACTGGGGTTCCTCAAGGATCAGTTCTTGGACCCCTCCTCTTCTCCATACACACTACATTACTGGGTCCCATCATACAGGCACATGGCTTCTCTTGCCATCGCTATGCTGATGACACACAGCACTATCTCTCATTTAAACCAGATGATCCAACGGTAGCTGCATGGATCTCAGGCTGCCTGGCGGACATCTCGGCATGGATGAAAGAAAATCATCTACAGTTCAACCTGGCAAAGACTGAGCTTCTTGTCTTCCCTGCCACTCCAACTCAACAGCATGATTTCACCATCCAGCTAGGTTCTCCTACAATTACCCCATCAAATTTGACCGCATAACCTTCAAAGACTACATTGCAAAGACTGCTTGATCTTGCAGGTTTGCATTGCACAACATCAGAAAGATCAGGCCCTTTCTAACGGAGCATGATGCACAACTTCTTGTCCAGGCCCTTGTCATTTCTAGGCTGGACTACTGCAATGCTCTTCTGGCTTGACTTCCATCAAGCACAATCAAACCTATACTAATTATTCAGAATACAGCAGCACGACTGGTCTTCAACGAGTCCAAAAGGGCCCATGTTACACCTCTCTTTATCTTGCACTGGACATCAGTTGCGGCTTGCATCAAGTTTAAAAAATGTATGCTTGCATATAGAACAGCCACAGGCTCAGCACCCGCCTACTTCCACTCACTACTACGAATCTACATCCCCTCCAAAAGTCTGAGATCCGCTAGTAAGCGATTCCTCATTGTACCATCACTGAGAGGCTCATAATCACTTTCCAGAACATTCTCTTTCACCATTCCTTGCTGGTGGAATGATCTTCCCACCCCTATCTGGAATGCTAAATCCCTGACAATTTTCAAGCGACAGCTGAAACTAAACTATTTCGACGCTACTTTACGTCATCCTAAAAAATTTAAAAATAAAAATTCTTTCTCTATTTATTCCTTCCCTTTCTAGCTTGTACTTATTTAAACAATGCCTGAAACTTGGTATTACGAGAACTTTCTGTGTCTGTTAGCCTCTTTAAGAAGAATCGCTTTTGATTGGGGGCTGACATTAAATCAGGGGACACCAATAAAAAGATATACATTTTACAGAAAAAATGCACTTGTGTCAAAAACATTGCTTAACAATGAGACTATATTTAAAACAATATGCAAATTTGATTTTTGTGTCATTTTGCCTTCATTTTGTAAATTAAAAAGTCCTGCTGAAAAAGAAAAATCATAGTGACAAGCCAAAAACCTTACCCTTATCAGCATAAATGCTATTTAAATTATTTAAAATAATATTTGACTTTTTTATGTAATATTGATGAAAGAATACATAGTATCATTGTTTTTAAATTTCAGATTTATTCATTGTTATATTAAATCTATGTTTGATTATTTCTTAGGGATGCAAAAGGCCACGATTTCGTGGAATGACCCCTGCATTAGGCCACTGACCCTGCGTTCCAGTTCCTTTTTTTATGCCTTTCACTTGCAAACTTACCTCCATCTCGTTTACTCGGATGTACATTGCATGAGTGCCCACTTGTGGCAGAACCCTTGGAATGGGCTGTACTGGAACGTCCTTTGCCCTTGATCACTGATGTAGAGTTGGTTTATTGCTTACATTTTTTTCCCCTTACAAATTTGTTTTGTTGCCGCATTCTATATGTGTATAGGTATGCTTGGGCTGTTATAAATGTTATAAAAAATAAATAAAAAAAAAAAAAAAAAAATTCATTTAGATATTATAGAGTTGTTTGGGGTGGGGATAAATTAAACACGATCTGCGATGATGTCACAATTGTGGTGCATTGTGGTCTATGGAGCAGCCTGAAGTGTGCTGTTTTGGAGAAGGAAGTTGCTCCATTGCATTTGTGAGAAAATCTGCCTGCACACATTTGTGAGAAAGCCAAGTTAAATATTTTATATATATATATATATATATATATATATATATATATATATATATATATATATATATATATATATATATATATATATATATATATGCAACACACTACATATATTTGTTATACCTTTGCATTTTCTCTCAAATCAATATGTTTATGTGCATATTCCTTTTCATTTGTTTGATGTTGAGTTTTCATTTGCAAAGCAGATGACATTATGACAGCAACTCTAGGGGTCCATTCTTCGGATATCGCTAACTCTGTTAGCTGGATTTGTTTGTTGATGATTTCACCTGATCTTGGATTGGTTGGTTCTTCAAAGCTCTTCCCTGAGTTGCTGGCATAGCAACAGGTCCGTAAGCTTAAACCTGCTCAGGAGTTTGACTCCTAACTCTAAGGTTGTGGGTTTAAGTCTTGGGCAGGCAATACCACGACTGAGGTGCCCTTGAGCAAGGCACCGAACCCCCAGCTGCTCCCTGGGCGCCGCAGCATAAATGGCTGCCCACTGCTCCGGGTGTGTGTTCACTGCTGTGTGCACTTTGGATGGGTTAAATGCAGAGCACGAATTCTGAGTGCTCTGCATTTAAATTCTGAGTCACCATACTGGGCTGTATGTCACGTCACTTTTTTTTTTTTTCTTCATTTTTTTATTACAAGAGTACCCTATCGATCCAAGGACAGTAATTTAAAATAATAATAATTTAAAAATTATTTAAAAAGAATATAATAATGTTGTGTAGCCTATAACACTACAGACACAGCCAGTTTTACTCATTGAAATATTTATTCATGATAAAATAATTATTTATAATTGTATTGGAGTCTTACACACATGCTATACAATAAATCTGAGAGTTCAGTTATCATGATTAGAAGATTCAAATCATCTCAGATTAATTAAGTGAGGTACAAAGAAAGGGCCCCTGGATAAGCTTTGAAGAACCAAACAATTCAAGATCAAATTGTCAACAATCAAATCCAGCTGAGTTAGCGATGTACGAAGAATGGGCCCCTGATATTCACTGCTCTCTCGGCAGGATTGTATATTGTTCCCACAGCGATTCTTGCAATGTAGAGTGAACACTGGATAGAGAAAGTCTCTGGTTAGTATCGTAACCTTGGTTTCCTGAGAGCATTCTGCAGCGTTTGGTCTCAGATTCTGATGCAATTGTCGCTCTTGCTGCATTTATACTGCCTGCGAGCTTGTCAGTATTTGCATGCGATTTGCATAATTAGCGATAATTGGCCAGTTTAATGAACTGGCATTATCCTATAAGGTTTCAAGAAATTGGAGAAGGGGAGGAGTTCCCACAGTGATTCTCGCAATGTCTCATTCTCGCTCTCAAAGAACTTGAAGTTACGACAGTAACCGGAGATGTTTTTAGGCTATAGTTTGGATATTAGCTAACATCCATTGCAGAACTGATGTTATACAGGCGTTTGGTGTACGTATTCAAGCTTTAGTTATTTTGCTAAATATTCGTACAAAAGTTAGTGACAATGTTCATATGCATATTTTATGCACAAATTTGTGCCTAGGCATGCTTAGTGAATGAGACCTAATTAAACAAATTTAAATATTTTATGAATAAACAAGCCTGATTAAAGAGATGGTTAATTGTGGTTTAGTCATAAAGTAACACAAGGCTGAATATAGAGAATATAGCCCCCCCCCCAAAAAAAAAGTAAAAAAAAAAAAAAAAATCAAGAATTGTTAATGGTATGTGTCTCTTTATTGTACTTCAGTTCTTTTCCCTCCTTTAGGTACACAGAGCCTGGTTTCTGGCAACTGATATAGTGCCTTTCTTAATGCTGGACTAAATTTGGAACTTTACTTTGAAGTGAAACAAATCCATAACATTATGCTTTGGATTACAATTCCACATTTTTAATGACATTTATGATTAATAAATTATTTTTTTTATTGTGTTAAAATATCAACTGTAGCCATCTGCACAGAAATGATGAAACCAAAGAGGGTATCTACATGAAAAAAAAAAAAAAACAAGAAAGTGTGTGTCTATATATCTATATATATCTATATAGATATATATATATATATATATATATATATATATATATATATATATATATATATATATATATATATATATATATATATATATATAGATATATATATATATATATATATATATATATATATATATATATATATATATATATACATACATACATACATACAGGTACATCTCAGTAAATTAGAATGCTGTGGAAAAGTTCATTTATTTCAGTAATTCAACTCAAATTGTGAAACTTGTGTATTAAATAAATTCAATGCACACAGACTGAAGTAGTGTAAGTCTTTGGTTCTTTTAATTGTGATGATTTTTGGCTCACATTTAACAAAAACCCACCAATCTCAAAAAATTAGAATATGGTGACATGCCAAACAGCTAATCAACTCAAAACACCTGCAAAGGTTTCCTAAACCTTCAAAATGGACTCTCAGTTTGGTTCACTAGGCTACACAATCATGGGGAAGACTGCTGATTTGACAGTTGTCCAGAAGACAATCATTGACACCGTTCACAAGGAGGGTAAGCCACAAACATTCATTGCCAAAGAAGCTGGCTGTTCACAGAGTGCTGTATCCAAGCATGTTAACAGAAAGTTGAGTGGAAGGAAAAAGTGTGGAAGAAAAAGATGCACAATCAACTGAGAGAACCGCAGCCTTATGAGGATTGTCAAGTAAAATCGATTCAAGAATTTGCTTGAACTTTACAAGGAATGGACCGAGGATGGGGTCAAGGCATCAAGAGCCACCACACACAGATGTGTCAAGAAATTTGGCTACAGTTGTCGTATTCCTCTTGTTAAGCCACTCATGAACCACAGACAACATCAGAGGTGTCTTACCTGGGCTAAGGAGAAGAAGAACTGGACTGTTGCCCAGTGGACCACAGTCCTCTTTCAGATGAGAGTAAGTTTTATATTTCATTTGGAAACCAAGGTCCTAGAGTCTGGAGGAAGGGTGGAGAAGCTCATGGCCCAAGTTGCTTGAAGTCCAGTGTTAAGTTTCCACAGTCTGTGATGATTTGGGGTGCAATGTCATCTGCTGGTGTTGGTCCATTGTGTTTTTTGAAAACCAAAGTCACTGCACCCGTTTACCAAGAAATTTTGGAGCACTTCATGCTTTTTTCTGCTGACCAGTTTTTTGAAGATGCTGATTTCATTTTCCAGCAGGATTTGGCACCTGCCCACACTGCCAAAAGCACCAAAAGTTGGTTAAATGACCATGGTGTTGGTGTGCTTGACTGGCCAGCAAACTCACCAGACCTGAAGTATTCTAATTTGTTGAGATTTGTTGAGTGAATTGGTGGGTTTTTGTTGAACGTGAGCCAAAATCTTCACAAATAAAAGAACCAAAGACTTAAACTACTTCAGTCTGTGTGGATTTAATTTAATACACGAGTTTCACAATTTGAATTACTGAAATAAATGAACTTTTCCACGACACACACACACACACACACATATACATATAGAGAGTGTGAGAGAGATACGATAGCACAGTGTAACATCAAGGTAGTCATTTCTTTTTTTTTTTTTTTTTTTTTTTTTAGCATTTTGTGTCCTTGCAAATGGTTTGTAGTGGTCATAAAAGGACACTCCAGATTTGCATGTGACCTCCTAGAACAGTGGTTAATATTAATGGGTATGGAGGTGGTTCAACAATGCTGGCTTTTGGTGTCCCCCCAACACTGCACCTGTTTTTGTGTTTTTTGTGTGTTAAATAATTTTGTGGTGAGTTGAATTGGTTATGTTTGAATAGGGAGACATCTAAGATGTGCAGTGTTGGGGGTTCTCCAGGACCAGGATTGGGAACCACTGTCCTAGAATATTGCTACAGGCTCTATACAGTGGAAAACATTTCACTATTGTTCTTCAACAGTCCACCATTGTGCATTGTTTTTTTTTCTCTCACAAATGGACTTTACTTTTGTAGCGGCATTAAAAGAACAAAATTTAAACAGCATCAGTTATGTACAAAAGAAGCAAAAACTATCATAAAAAAAAAAACAAAAAAACAAAATCAGAGTTATATGTTGTTTGGGGACTTGTTTGGTATGATGCATAGATGTTGTTCAAAGATTTCAGAATAACAGTAGTTTTGCTGTAGGATCTTGTGTCTTTGTAATAATATTTTAGAACCAAGTACATTTTTTAATGGACATCCAAAGCTAAATCTAATCATAACTAGTTTTCTACATATGCTCAATAATAATGTCCAAAATGAAAACTATGGGGCTCAATAAGAGAGCAAAAAGCACATCTGAAATATGAAACAAACTGCTTCATCCCAAAACAGTTGAAACTGAAACAGTATGAACATCTCTGAAAAAAAACAAATTTATAATTTATAAAATTCCCAAAGAAAAAAAGAGAGATGGTAACATTATAATGTGTCCAATGTCTCTTTTTCATAAATATCAAATGAACGTTATAGGGAAAATATACACACTGTATAAATAAAGCATACAATAAAATAACAGTTATATACACAACCTTCCCTGATCAGTTAAGGCCCAAGTGTAGAGGGTATGCAGTCATTGCCAACATCCCTTAGTCTACTATGTTCCATTAAAAAACAAAAACAAAAAAAACACATTCTCTTTATGTCAAATGCAAACCAAGCATCCTGATACTTATGTAGGCCATTTATAGAAAGAGTGGCAACTATCTGAAACAAAAAATGCTTTTCTTCTCATTTTCATCTTTAAATACATATGTACATAACTCCTGAATCCTCCCAGAGGCATCTTGTGATCAAAGTCCTTCCTTTACAGTACACTGTAAAGTACACTGTGGTGACATGTTCATGAAAAAAGGAGGTTTGGAGATAACTCTGTTTCTGCCTGAGCTGGACTGATGTTTCAAAGCATACCAAAGCCCTCACTCCCCTCACTGATGGCCAGTTTCAGCAGCTTGTGGAGCTCCTCGTAGGAGTCATATGTTGGGAGGCACAGCTGGTTAAAACTGGTTAAAACAGAACAATGTGGGAAGAGGAGTTAAACATGCAAGCCTAATATAAAAATATCACTTTTACCTATAGATGCTTCTGACAAAACTATATTTATGTTGCTAGAAACATTAATACAGTATATTTAAACATTTTTATTATGTAAAAAAATCATGATAGTTAAGTAAATAATGTTTTTTTTTTTCCCTAATCAAATGGAAACAAATGCAAAAACCTTAAAGGGGACCTATTATACAAAAATCACTTTTATAAGGTGTTTGAACATAGTTGTGTGGCCGCAGTGTGTGAATACAACCAGCCTATAATGGTAAAAATCCACCCACTCATTTTTTTTTATAATCCCAATAAATCATAAACAAAAAATTCCAGATTCTCCCTATATACACGTCATCTTAGGGAAAAGTCCCACCCATTTGTGATGCTCTCTACCCTATTTGCATAAACACAGCCCTGATTGAGAAGCAGCAGTCCGCCATTACTGTTTTCTTGCTGATGCTGCTTGTCAGTTACATAGACTCCCTCTTGAAGCTCTGCCCTCTTCTGAAAAGGGGGCTGGGAGCACCAGCTCATTTGCATTTACAGGGGCATAATAGGTCACATTCAAGATGAATATTAGTAATAAAACCACAACATACCTGAAATTTCCATTTGTAAGAAAATTATAGTTAAAGTTAGGCCCACAAAGTTAGGACACTGACACAATTTTCATAAATGTGGATCTGTATGCCACCAGAATAGAATTAAAATGAAACAATGAAGATAAAATTAAAGTGCAGACTTTAAGCTTCAATTCAGGGGGTTGAACAAAAATATAATACATATTTTTATGCACAGTCCCCTAATTTTCAAGGGCTCAAATGTAATTGGACAAATAAATATAAACAAATAAAATGATCATTTTTAATATTTTGTTTAGAATCCTTTGCATGAAATGTCTGCCTTAAGTCTGGAACTCATGGACATCACCAAAGACTGGGTTTGGAATAGCCCACATCTGTCCATGAAATGGCTTTTGAGTCAATTGTCCAATTACTTATGGTCCCTTAAAAGGGGGAGGGTACATATTAAAGAGCTGTAATTCCTTAATCTTTCCTCCAATTTTGATGAGAATACCCTCAACAGTATAACCTCACAGTGTGCACTTTAAGCCCATATTCATTATATAACTAACTTGAACATGTTTTGGTCAGCAGCTAAAATAAAAAAAAAAAATGTGCCTTTGTCCAAATATATATGGACCTAACTGTATATCACAAAATAATGGAAATTGCTTTTGGTCCTACTGTGGAAGAAAGATGATGTTTGATGTGTGAGCTCACCATGTGTGTGCAGTGGGCAGCGTGCTGTGTGTGGGAGCTGCTATAATCTGGAAGGAAGGGCAAAGCGTATTGAAGCCGCCAGGTGGGAGCTGCGAGGAGCCAGTGGTGAACTGCAACAAACGTGCCAATTCTTCCTGTGTGAAGGATGACACCACTGCCCAGAACCATTTCATTACCTAAACAACAGAACAATGAGCTTACTGTAACACTTTCATCCCCTGCTGTGATCTCTCAGCATATTATTGTAAAGTCAAACACATTCCAATATTAAGTCATTATATACAAAAACCATAGATATGTACAATAATTACCACTGGATATCATGTTAATGTGAATACAATGTTGAAAAAGTGTTTGCCTCTGGCTGATTTTCACATTGTCATATCTACAAGCAGAACCAAGGCATAAAAGTGACTGGTAACAAATAAAAATACAACCAGACATTCATGCACTCATCAAATTTATATAAACTTAAATGAGTGTGTGTGTGTGTGTGTGTGTGTGTATATATATATATATATATATATATATATATATATATATATATATATATATATACTGTATATATGAAAGCAATAAGGTACGAGAGGCCATGCTGTATTGTGAATAAATCATGGCTGAAGGCCATTGATAGGCACGACGCGAAACGGCCAAACAATAAAAACTATTAAAACCAAAAATGTATGTATTGAAATGTTACTTTTTTGAAGCAAGCTTGCTAAATGCTGTCCTTCCGCTAAAAGATAGTTCCTGACAGCAACAGTAAAAGGCAAGAGAATGTTCCAAACATGCCTCATCTAATGAATCTTAAATAAAAACAGAGAATAGGAACTCTTCTTATCCGCTGTGTAATTTTTTTCACACATACATCTGCTTATCTCTCAGCATGAGAAAACGTCTTTTAGTTTAAAAGAGACCCATTTGTGGCACAACGTGAGATTGCAAGTGTCATTACAGTGTAAACTGATGGACATACAGAATCGTACCTGAAAAAACAGAAAACTAATAAATTCAGTAATATTCCCTCCTCACTTTGGAAACTGTAGGCTTCCACACAGACGCGCACACACATCAACATATTTCCGCATGAGAAGCATTTATTAGTTGGGGGAAGGGCAGGGTCTCAAAATTAAAGATGAAAGATGCAACATAATGCCAGCAGGGGTCACTCATACGTCATGAAATAAATAAACAGTTAATTCTGCCGAAATACAAAATACATGAAACAGTTTTGATGCTATATTATTGATTTTTTTATGTTGCTAAGGGTGTTGCTCGGTGATACACTGAACCGTTGCGTGAAGCGGTCATAGCCATAGACATATAAAGGGCAAATTCCAAACAGCTTTTCTGCACCCCTTGAAGGGCACTTCGGGAAGGGGACGCCATTTGTAGGACGCCATTGAACAATCATTCAGTTGTTCCAAACAAAAGTGAACAACTGAATCCCTTCACGAAGGACCCTTCCAGAAGTCCGTTAGGGAAGGGAACATGCGATAGTCACTTCACGGAAGTGATTTTCATTTGTGATCATGTGATCTTCGGTTAGATCATCTTGCAATGCTTTGTAAAGCAAAGTTGGGGTTGATTTCGAGTTTACATACAAACTAAATTTGTCTATTTTAATGTAAGACAAAATATTTTTCATCAGTGATAGAAATATGATTTAAGACGGTAATGTAAGCAAGTTTAGTTTGAAAAAGTTAAGTAGTAAATAAGACAATTAGACAATATTTGAATAAAATAATAATAAAAGGAAATATTTATTTGCAACAACTGATGGAGTGCTGAATGCTGCACGCATGCACAGCGTTGTCAAGGTAACATTTGGTCAGTCATTCCCTTCGTCAATGGAGTTCAAAATGCTTATACGAGACAGTAATGCACTACACCCTTCAAATAACACACTTCAAGGGCTTTGCCCTTTGAAGGGAGTAGGATATAGAGATGCTCACTTCCGTTTGGAATTCGCCCAAAATACCTAGACGCCTCATTGGCCATTGGATGGTACGTCAACGCCGCCGCCGTATCGTGAATAAAACACAGCTGCTGACCAATCAGAATCGAGGGATGGGTAATTGGAAATTTGTTTGTAAGTTGGTTAGTTCCATTCCTTGATTCTGATTGGTCAGCAGCTGTGTGTGTGTGTGTGTGTGTGTGTGTGTGTGTGTGTGTGTGTTTTTTGAGAATTACATAAATATTGGAAATTGGAAAAGTTGCTGCTTAAGTTTTTATAATAGCAATTTGCATATACTCCAGAATGTTATGAAGAGTGATCAGATTAATTGCATAGTCCTTCTTTGCCATGAAAATTAACTTAATCCCCAAAAAAACTTTCCACTGCATTTCACTGCTGTCATTAAAGGACCTGCTGAGATCATTTCAGTAATCATCTTGTTAACTCAGGTGAGAATGTTGACGAGCACAAGGCTGGAGATCATTATGTCAGGCTGATTGGGTTAGAATGGCAGACTTGACATGTTAAAAGGAGGGTGATGCTTGAAATCATTGTTCTTCCATTGTTAACCATGGTGACCTGCAAAGAAACGCGTGCAGCCATCATTGCATTGCATAAAAATGGCTTCACAGGCAAGGATATTGTGGCTACAAAGATTGCACCTAAATCAACAATTTATAGGTTCATCAAGAACTTCAAGGAAAGAGGTTCAATTCTTGTAAAGAAGGCTTCAGGGCGTCCAAGAAAGTCCAGCAAGCGCCAGGATCGTCTCCTAAAGAGGATTCAGCTGCGGGATCGGAGTGCCACCAGTGCAGAGCTTGCTCAGGAATGGCAGCAGGCAGGTGTGAGCGCATCTGCACGCACAGTGAGGTGAAGACTTTTTGGAAGATGGCCTGGTGCCAAGAAGGGCAGCAAAGAAGCCACTTCTCTCCAAAAAAAAAACATCAGGGACAGATTGATCTTCTGCAGAATGTATAGTGAATGGACTGCTGAGGACTGGGGCAAAGTCATATTCTCCGATGAAGCCCCTTTCCGATTGTTTGGGGCATCTGGAAAAAGGCTTGTCCGGAGAAGAAAAGTGAGCGCTACCATCAGTCCTGTGTCATGCCAACAGTAAAGCATCCTGACACCATTCATGTGTGGGGTTGGTTCTCATCCAAGGGAGTGGGCTCACTCACAATTCTGCCCAAAAACACAGCCATGAATAAAGAATGGTTCCAAAACACCCTCCAACAGCAACTTCTTCCAACAACCCAACAACAGTTTGGTGAAGAACAATGCATTTTCCAGCACGATGGAGCACCGTGCCATAAGGCAAAAGTGATAACTAAGTGGCTCGGGGACCAGAAAGTTGAAATTTTGGGTCCATGGCCTGGAAACTCCCCAGATCTTAATCCCATTGAGAACTTGTGGTCAATCCTCAAGAGTCGGGTGGAAAAAACAAAAACCCACTAATTCTGACAAACTCCAAGAAGTTATTATGAAAGAATGGGTTGCTATCAGTCAGGATTTGGCCCAGAAGTTGATTGAGAGCATGCCCAGTCGAATTGCAGAGGTCCTGAAAAAGAAGGGCCAACACTGCAAATACTGACGCTCTTTGCATAAATGTCATGTAAATGTCGATAAAAGCCTTTGAAATGTATGAAGTGCTTGTAATTATATTTCAGTACATCACAGAAACAACTGAAACAAAGATCTAAAAGCAGTTTAGCAGCAAACTTTTTGAAAACTAATATTTATGTAATTCTCAAAACTTTTGGCCACGACTGTATGTATGTATGTATGTGTATGTGTATGTATACATATACACACATACACAGTACAGGTCAAAAGTTTGGAAACATTACTATTTTTAATGTTTTTGAAAGAAGTCTCTTCTGCTCATCAAGCCTGCATTTATTTGATCAAAAATACAGAAAAAACAGTAATATTGTGAAATATTATTACAACTTAAAATAATAGTTTTCTATTTGAATATACTTTATTCCTGTGATGCAAAACTGAATTTTCAGCATCATTACTCCAGCCTTCAGTGTCACATGTAACATCCAGTCTATCACATGATCATTTAGAAGTCATTCTAATATTCTGATTTATTATGAGTGTTGGAAACAGTTCTGCTGTCTAATATATTTGATGAATAAAAGGTTAAAAAGAACTGCATTTATTCCAAATAAAAAAAATTCTAATAAAATTTCTAATAATATATATTCTAATAATATATTTTCTTTACTATCACTTTTTATCAATTTAACACATCCTTGCTGATTAAAAGTATTGATTTTTTTTTTAAAAAGAAAGAAAAAAATTACTGACCCCAAATTACTGACCAGTAGTGTATATTGTTATTACAAAATATTTATATTTTAAAAACATAGCTTCTTTTTTTTTCTCTTTTTTTTACTTTTTATTCATCATAGTATCCTAAAAAAGTATCACATGTTCTGAAAAAAATATTAAGCAGCAGAACTGTTTCCAACTTTGATAATGAATCATCATATTAGAATGATTTCTAAAGGATCATGTTATAATGATCCTAAAAATTCAGCTTTGCATCACAGAAATAAGTGATAATTTAAAGTATAATACATTTAAAAACAATTATTTTAAATTGTAATATATCACAATATTACATTTTTTTGATCAAATAAATGCAGTCTTGATGAGCAGAAGAAACTTCTTTCAAAAACATTAAAAATAGTAATGTTTCCAAACTTTTGACCTGTACTATATATATATATATATATTTATATATATATATATATATATATATATATATATATATATATATATATATATATATATATATATATATATATATATATATATCCATTGTCCTCATTTGCCATGTCTCTGTGTGAAAAAGTTTTGCCCCCAGGAGTCAATAACTAGTTACACTCCCATTAGCATTGTTGAATGTTTCTACAAACTTGACATCTTGGTGAAGTACATGGAGCAATTTTTGCTGTTGTGGCTTGCAATGTTTCTGCCTAATGGGAAAAACTGCATGGAAATGCTCATAAATAGTCTTAAACTCAAAAAAATATTTTGGAGTCTTTAAAACAGGAAAAAAGCTTGTGACAAGCAGTACTCTCAAAGAGACATCTTTATACCGTGCAGTGCACAAAATTAAGATTCGAGAGATGGTTCAAGTCAGAGCTCAATAAATGATGATAAGTTTAGAAATGTTGTGCATCCACTTATTATTAGTGTGACATTTTAGCATGCAAATGAAGGGGGAAACTTCAAGATATCGGCCCTAAAAATCGGCAGCACATATCGACCATCGGCTGACCCTGACCTCTAAACATCGGCATCTGCTATAGAAAAATCGGTCAATCTCTACTTCACACATTGCGGGAATGTCGCATTTTGGTGCAATATGGGCATACAACATGTTCAGAATTAATAAACTTTTAATAAACTACAGAACAGCGCAAGCCAGAAACGGTGCGCCTCACGCGGGCAGGACTTATATGCTCCAAGAACGAACACTGCACTAGTGATAAAAAATACACAGGTCTGTTATGAGTAGTACTTTTAATATAGACAAATTATTATTAGCCTGGGCTACTGTACATTTTTTATGACTGCCGTATTCTCAAGTATTTTCCAAGCAAATTAAGTGCACGTTTTTATCATGTGTAAAATTACTGATTAGCGGATAAAGGCAGCTTGTTTGTTTTTTTTTACACCAAAAATATACTAGGGCTGTGCAAAAAATCGAATGCGATTTTCATGTGCATCTCCTCAGTAAAGGCGCTCCTGTGATTAGTAGTATATCTCCAGCACGTGCGTTCAGATCAGGATTGTCAGGTTTTCAAAACAAAACCTGCCCAATTGCTTCTCAAAACTAGTCCAATCGCGTTTCATTCCGGAAGATAAAAATACATGTTTTTGGCAGGGTTCCCTTGGTAATATTCACATTTTAGGGGCTAAATATCACGTATTGGGGTCGCTTCAACCCGCGAACATGAAAAACAACCACAGACTTGGCAACACTGGTTGGCATTTACTACACAGAGCAGTAATTCACTGACAATCTACACAAAATCGATTTTAAAATCGCAGGCGATTCTTTGTCGATTTTGAAAGCGATTTTCTGTAGCTTGTCGGTGGACTACGGCTCTGTGTAGAAATGCCGCTCCACCTGAACCAGTGTTGCCAAGTCTGTGGTTGTTTTTCATGTCCACGGTTTGAAGCGACCTCAATCCCAATAGCATGATATTTAGCCCCTAAAATGCAAATTTTACCAAGGCAACCCTGCCAAAAAAACATATATTTTAACCCCGGGATGCAATTTTTATCGGGGAACCTCCTGGAAACGCAATTGGACTAGTTTTGGCCTAGTTTTGAGAAGCAACTGGGCAGGATTTGTTGTGAAAACCTGGCAACCCTGATCTTAATGCACGTGCTGGAGATATACTACTAATTACAGGAGCGTCTTTACTGATGAGATGCGCATGAAAATCGCATTCGATTTTTTGCACAGCCCTACAATATACTATAGGCTACTACTTACAGAACTTTTTCAAACTTGATGTGCTGTTGTGGTAGGCCAGTTTCAAATCGCATATCAATCTGGCACACTGCCTTTGTCTTGTCCTCACTAAATTTAAAGTGCGACCACACTGCTGAGGTCTTCTGAATTTTTGTCTTCTCTTCCAGATGAACTGAATCATGACGTTCACTCATGGGAAATTCATAAGCTGCTTTTCCACTATCGGGCCAAACGGTCTCCTTTGCTTAACCGTTCTATTCCGTGCTGATCCGGGCCAGTCAGCATGGATACAGTTTCATTTTCCACTGTGGTGCTGATAATGGCGCTCTTTGGAATGCAATACAAATGCATCAGTTGCTTTGGTAATGCAAGTGTAATATAAACAACGATATGGACGATGATCAGATCTGTTTTTGGGACTCCTTTTTTATATGATATTTACTTCGTTCAATAATAGTTTTTCTAATATTAATTAGAAAACATCCCGATTCACAACATTCGTTTCCAAACACAGAAATCAGGTAGAGCCCTGCACGGGCCTCAAGCCTATGCCCTACGGCCGGCTCTTGGCCTACAGCTGACCAGTATCCTCGGCCTGAGTCCAACTGGAGCCCATGTTTTTTCCTCTCTCGCCATTAAAATAGTTCAGTTTTGTTTTTAATTGAAAAGTTATATTTCTTATGGTTTCAGTATTAATTAATTTAGAAAAATATTTGGAACTTTTTTTTTAATTCTGATTTGATCAGGTTTTGATCAATTTAGCCTTCTCAAATCATGACGACTTGCTTAAAATCTATAGATGTAGAACACAAAGCATATTAAAATGTTAGTTTAAACATTTAAAAGTGCACTGTTAGGCGTATATCTAAGCGTTTGTGCAGAAAGTGTTGAAGTTAATGCGTGGAGGCACCAGTGCGATCCCTTCATTCTGTTTTTCATTATAGTGGAAACAACTTGAAGTACGCCGTCATTTTTGTGCATACAGATAAGACTAATATTTCATTCGGAACTGTAAATGGTGTACCCTTATTTTTGTGTAAACTTACATAAATATCAACAAAACGTTGTGCTTCTGTAAAATAGAGAAAATAAACTGGATTCGCTTTCTGCCGTCTCTGTCTGCGTGAACATGTCAAGCTCGGGCTGAAATGCAAAGCTCTAAAAGCAGGTGCAGTTTAGCTTTGCCATGTCCAAAACTGATGGTTTATATTCACAATAAGCTACATATAATACATATAAGACTGAATCCATGAAGGGCTAATAATTACAGTAAAATGTTAATATTATTGCGCTTTGAACAGGCTTAACCCTCTGAAGTCGATTAACGCGTATAAGCGTTTTGGGGTATTTTCTCCTGATAACCCCGAAAAGAACTTAAATTACACTTTCAGTTTTTTTTTGATCGTACAGATAAAGAGCAATACATCAATCGAATCTGTAAAGGGTCTACTTTTTTTGTATACAGACATAATAACAACAAAAACTTTGTGCACTTATAAAATAAAGATAACAAACAAGGAGTGCTGTCTGCAGCCTTTGTCTGCGCTGATCTTCAGTTACAAACGCGTCATTAAAAATGAACTGTAACTCAGTGAATACTCAACGAAGAGACATGAGAGAGATATCTATAGAAAGCCTGACATGTCTACTTTTAAACTTAACAAGTGCTGCCGAAAACAAATATTCTGTGCTAAAGTAATCCATATGAAAACAATGCGATGTCCGTTTTTCACGTCTCCCTTCATTATCTTCTAATGCGACCACGCCCCCGCGCCGAGCGCGCTATTGATATTATAATGTTTCACTGAAGCGCGCGGCTTTTGAATACGCCCCACACAACAGAAGACAACGCAGCGAGATTGTTCTTCAAGTTTTTTTTTATTTTACTGTTTGCTTCGTGATGAGAGGAATAAGACATAATTCACCCCAAAAAGATGTGATGTGGTTGAGGATTTGAGATTTGGATTTCCTCAGAAAAAAGAATGAAGCACTTTATTTCAGCAGAGATCAGAAAAATGAGTAAGTCTATTTTTATTTATTTATATACTTGTACTAGTTTTCACATAACGTGTAAACATTTTACTAGTTAGACTTTTTCCAAAGACTTTTTCCAAACTATAATTCCTGACTAAATGTATAATCAAGTGAAATATTATGAAGTTTCAATAACAATATACACTACTATACCATTCAAAAGCTTGATGTAAATAATATAAATGTAACAATAAATTTAACTGTAACAAATGTAACAAACAATAATGTTCTTTCAATTTATCCCCCCTAAAAAACCTGAAAAAAAATATTCTCAGCTCTTTTCAACATTAATAATAATAATAATAATAATAATAATAATAATGATAATAATAACAATAAATGTTTTTTTTTTGTAGAAAATAAGATTGTTAAAAGGATTTCTGAAGGATTGTGTGACTGGAGTAATGATGCAAAAAAAATTCAGTTTGAAAGTCAGCTTTGATTGTTCCTAATAAACTGTTTAACTGCACTCACAAGTGAATATTAAATTATGTTGTGGGATAACTAAATATATTCTAAATCAACTACAAACATAAAATTATATACATTTATTTTGTCCTCACATTCTTTCTTGTAACTCATCCCTCCCAGTGACACAGCTGACTGAATGGCCCATTATGCAGCTTATTATGCAGGCCTTTGTCTTCTCAGGTGTGAATTCATGATAGTTGACGCCTACTCGCATATGACTTTTACCAACAAAAAGTGTCTTATAAAATTTAAATCAATATATTGTTTTCTGTAAGTGAGTAAACAAGATGATTTTCACATCATTTAGAAAAAAAGTTCTAGGCTACAAGCTCCAGTTCTCAAAAGTCCCGGGAACCAATTTTCACCAAAATGTGTTTTATTGCCTTATTCAAGTGATTTAACATTTTTAGTTTTTCACTAACCACACATAACCTTTTTTTTTTTCTCAAAAACACAATCATGTACATACATGCTGCTCACATATTATTATAGCCTAGTTTGTGCTGATTACAGTGAGATTAGACTTTATCCATTTAGATATTTATAAGAAACTGAAAAAAGTACAAATGTCAGGGCATGACAAAACTTCTCCAGGCCCCAAAAATACCCTTAGACTCCAGAGGGTTAACCCAGGCTAATTACATTAGATACTGCAGAGAGGAAAGAGAGAAATAATTAATTATTATTACAGCAAAAATGTGTTTTTGTTCCATGAATAATTTTTATGTGAGGTTGAAAAATAAATGGTGCTATAAGTCAGTTTTATAGGCTTTTCATCAAAAGCAGCATCAAAAAGAAGCTTGCTCACTGGCAGTCCAGTTCAATAGGCTTTTCATCTATATAAAAAAATATATATATATATATATATATATATATATATACAAAAACACATTTTTGCTGTAATAATAATTATTTCTCTCTGCAATATCTGATGTAATCAGCCTATTTATAATTAGGCCTATAAGATCAGCATTAGATCACTATAATAAACACACAATAATTATCTCCTTGATAACACTGTTATTTTTATTATTGTGACGTGAGATGAATGAAGAGGGCGTCTGTCTTGCGCAAACACGCAATGGAAAAGGGAAGTTTGGTTTATCAAGTTAATCCAGTGGTAGAAGTGATTTCAGAAATCCCGATTGTGTTTTTTTTTATAATAATAAAATAATATATAACATGATTCTGCAGTTTGATGGTTTTTTTATTTTTTATTATTATTTTAGATAAAGCATGTCCATTTTACACTAAGCATCCAGTACACTATGAATTCAGTCCAGCTGGAGGGGGTTGGGGTTAGTTATGTATAGCTTGTGGGGTCTGAAATAAAGGTGTGAATATCTTGTTCTTTCATATGGTGAATGTCTGATCAGCATTTTAAACTTTTTTTTTTAGGTTTAGGCAAAGTCAAATGTCTCGTTTGGTTTGGCTTTTGCAACAGCATACAGAGTAGTACATATAATATAATATGGTTTTGTTTTTTCTCAGGAGACATGAGGCGCATCGGAGAGAGAAACAAAGGAACTGGCGAAAGACTGGCATTTGCCAGAAAAAAACTTTTGCTCTTAATGTGCTGCTTTGTACTATTTTCAGTTTTGCACTGTTTTAATTGTACGCTTAACACTGCAGTCCTTTGGCAATACAAATGTAAAAATATATTGCAGTAATAAGAAACATCCCTAGACATTAGGCCTAATCATTTTTAGTTTCATTATTGGGCAATTGCAGCATTATTGACATGAAATTCAATCAAAACCTGAAATATAAATTCTGACAGAATGTATTCATTACCAATATATTGAACCATCTCTTTTTGTTTTTCTAAATCCCAAACAAATTCCAGACATCAGAAAATTATCTGTCTATGAATGTGTTTTATAGGCTATTTTAGATTTGGGAAACACACATGCGTTACAGACTCGTCAAAAAAGACCCGAGTTTTTGGGAGACAACATATTTTGTAGACTTTCTGTGATTACAATGCACAAACCAGAAAACAATATCTGCAGAAAGGAGAAGGGTTGACCATTCACAAAAAATAATTTGGGCCTATCAATTTTATTTCAATTTTCGTTTTTGTGTTTCAGAGGAAAAATCAATGTTAAGGATGTTACATCTCTCCGTTATGGACCGTTCTGAAAGCAGAATTTATACAAACGCATATATAATGCTTATAATCTAGAAGGAATTTAATAGGGCTGCCCCCCATGTAAGATTTTTTTAGTTACTAGTAGTTGGTAATTTAGGTCATTATTCAACTAATCGCACGTTTATATTAAATTAACACAGTCTAATCAATAATGAGTCTTAATATATTCCGCGCTCAAGCACACGCATTAAGTTTGCCACAAAGCACAGGAAGAAGTAACCTAATAATTGTGAAAAAGGAGACTTTTTAATTATTTATTAATAAACTGATGTTTTCTTGTCGGCTGCAAGATGACATTCACGATACTGACTTTCTCCACATAGACCCGCCTTTCAAGAGAAATGCAACCTTCACAGATTATATAATCAGGGAGTATTTGTTTTCATTTTGAATTGCTTCGTTTAAAAGAAGACATTTCAAGCTTTCTGTTGATATATTTCTGATGTATGTGAGGCACCCCAATATTAAGTTATTTCATTATCAGGAGAAAATTCAAGTGATCACGAGGCCGCCTCCCTGTAATGCATGTGTATTAATCTTCCACACAAACACTTGAATATGAATAGAAATAGAGCACATTTCTGTTAGGTTACAGTATGGGATCCGCATTAAAAATAAATCTTCACAAGTCTACAACCACAGATGCAGTTATAGCTTGTAAATTGAAGGCTATTTGACGTCTTAAAATGATCTAACGGCCGATGTCGTTCCAAATCGTTGATCATTAGTTGTTCTTGATCAAGATTAAATGGATGCTCATAAACTTGTTTTAATAAATCTCTTTTGCATTAAATAATAAAGATACAAAGCAGGTTAAGTTAAATATTATTATACAGATAATTATAAAATGCTATAGACTGCGAATAAGATTGCAGTTTCACATTTTGCATATGTATTACAAAGTTAATTATTTTTTTACATGGAATTATACAAAATAAAACCAAACAAGATTTTTAATGAAGATAAAATATGTAGACAAATAAAAATAAATGTTGCGTGTCGCGCTGCACAAATCTTGCATTCTGATATTTTAAGGAATAGTATACACTCCTGCATTTAAATGCGGCTGCAATTTATTTTGTATTTTTTTTTAGTTTTGTATAAATATATAAATGTACAAAAGCAAGTAAAGGCGGCTCCCTTTAAAATCCCTTTAAAGGAATTTTAAAACATAAATAAAATATATATATTTTTTTTTTTTACTTGTGACAAATATAGGCCTAATATGTGAGAACATTGACATTTTGCATATAGAGCCATGTATGTAGACTAGCTCACTAAAATAGGCTACCCACTTTTAATGCTCCCATGAAAAGTAAACCACCATTTCTTAAGGATAATATAACAATGTTAAAAGTTAAATGTTTCAAATCTAAAATATGATGTAATACTGTGCAACTTAGAGAAAATATAAGCAAAGGCTCATTTGGTTTGACATTTATCCTGCTTGAATTCGTTCTAAGAAACGCACATAACGCACATAAACTAGGCTACTAAATTTTCATCTGTGAATATTAAATATTATAACTACAGTGTTTTTCTTTCATTTTCCCCAACTTCAGTCGTCAAATGTAACACATTGGTGAGGCAAAGCTGACGGCCATTTGCAAAAATGTGCTTTGATGCCTTTGTTTGATAACTTGTGTTTAAAGCGCCACTCAACAGTAAAAAGCTGCAAATGCACTTTGCAGACGTGGCGGCAGCGCTCGCGGCAGTAGAAAGCACACTCTGGTTGGCCACCTACTGTATATACCTGGTAACATACATATGTATATATATTTGATATGAATATGATATACCCCGCCCAAGTAAAGTCTATGTGTGGGAAGCACTGATGAAGATGTGTTTGATAATGCCATGCTTTCTGTATAAACCAATGTGCATACTTTGAAGAAAGGATGAAATACATTTAACGTGAAGTCACTTACCTTTTCTCTGAAGTGCCATGACCCTCCAACAATTACAGCATGAGCTTTAAAGTCCTGCACGTTAATATCTCCTGTACCACACATCAACAACTGGGAACAAGACAAAAAGTCATAACTTTAAAGTGCATGTAAAAGGCAATTCAAAGATTTGTTTCTAAACCCATTATAAATGTCAGAAATGTATTGCTAAAAATACGTTACAAAGACTGAGAACTACGTAGTACTGAATTGTGGAGTTAGACCATTAAAAAGTTTTTCACCACTTTTGCGTTCAGGATTTTTTGGGTGGCCTGAACGATGGCCTTTTTCTTGATGATGCACTGGAGCCACTGAGCATGGCTCCATGGCTCTCTCCCCTAACACTATAATAATTAGAGCACATTAGCATCAGTGGTTTACCTGCTCAATCGCGAGTTAGTCACTACCATTAGTTACTACAACCTACAATTTGCTTGCTAGCTATGCCTTGATCACATAAATGCATATTACTTGGTTGCGATCATTTACAAAACAGCTCGGTCTCCTCATTTAAATTTCCTAAAATATTATGATATCAGTAAGAGGTGGATTAAATTTTGTGACGAGCCACCTTGATGTAGAGCTAAGGATCACCACCAATACCCGCCTTTTGTAGCAGACAGCACATTCTATGGCCCAGTATATGGCAGGGCCCCTCGCTGCAAAAAAAGGGTAGTAGCGCCAAACACTCATCCAAAAATCCAGTAGGCCCCTCTCTGAACACAATAGTGGACAAAGGTTTGTTACATTTTGATTAGAGCTTGGTGGATTAATATAAGCAAACTGTCCAAGGCCATTAGATAAAGACACCAGGACAACAGCCAGAAACTTCTTAGAGGGCAAGAAGACAACCTTTGGTACAAAGCCCGGGAAGGACAGGACTTCTCACTGGTCAAAATGAAAGTGAAAATCAATTAGGGGTGTCAATGGTCCACTTGAGAGTCTGCGATCCGCCATAAAGCAAGAAGAAGACATCTCATGCGCATGGGTGCCTGCTGCTGGGAACGTGAACAAGAGGACACGTTCAGGAGAGTTCTTAATGTTCGTGCTTTTTGTGAATCGGATGGGAGGACGTGCTCAGGAGAGTTCTAACAGTTCGGACATTGTGTTTTGTGTCTTTACAGATCAATGTATCATCAACCGCAGGGTTTAATTTGGTTTTGTTTGTGTATTTGTTTTTTGTTTTATTGTATGTTTTATCCATGATTCCCATCCACTTACATTATAAGACTGATAGACTGCAACGGTTTGAGCTAAAAATCTTGGTTTGTGTTCTACTGAAGAAACAAAGTCACCTACATCTTGGATGCCCTGTGGGTAAGCAGATAAACATAAAATTTTCATTTTTGGGAGAACTATCCCTTTAAGTGACACGTGTTCCAAAAATCATAACGTCAATGATGAAATGAGTATCGATCACTATACTATTTCCCCTCCCTAGGTTGGTAACAGCAAATTCACTACACTCTGCAGAGGACATTTTGCACCGGATAGTTTTAAAAAATTTAGAGCAGAGAATACTGCTTTTTTTTTTTACAGATTTTTTTTTTAACTTATTTTATTTACTTGGCATTTTTTTAACATTCAAATTTGGCTAGGATCTTAACACATTTTTTCTGTGCTGTGACAAACTCAGAACACATTTATTTAATATTGCTTTACAGAGAATTTAACTTTTTAAACATCGACTTTACATGAGGAGTCTGTAAAAACACCCATTAAAGGCTACAGTCACACGCTACATTATTTGTTCTTCAGATATTACTCATCTGTATACAACGTGATCCCCATTTGGTTTTTGTCCACTGAAAATGTGTACAATTTAACAATTTACTGCTGGAGCAATATATTAACAAAATTTGAGTCAGAGACCTCTGGTTGAGTTGACACGGAATGAACCAACTATACTGTCAGTAAAACTTTAGGGACATCAATCCGTCCGGTTAAGAAGCATAAGTGCTTGTGAATAAGTTTTACCTGCTTTGGTGCAAATGAGAGTAACAACAGGTACACTGGAGAGGAAACAGCAAGACAACTCCCAAAAAAGGATGGTTTTGCAGGAGGTGTTCACAAAAAATTGCTCTCTGCTTATCTTTCCTGACAGATCTTTCTCTAGTTTTGCAGTTTGTTAGGGTCCTTCTCACAACATCACACTACCACTACAATGTGGCAGTCCCTGCAACCCAGTCAGGTTGCACAGGTAGTCCAGCTCCTCCAGGATGGCAATTCAATACATGTCACCACAAGGTGTGGTGTGTCTCCCAGCACAATCTCTATAGCACAGAGGAAATACTGGGAGATGGGCTGTTACACGAGGAAAGTTGGACAGGACTATAAAAGGGCAATAACGTGTGGATACCAGGCTGACACACATCTCAACCACACACAACACAAACTTGTTTCTGCATTGACTTTCAACATGTTTCCTTCATCTGGCAGAGAAGCTAGAGGTCGACAGATGGATTTTACTTATACCAATAGTTAAGTTGGACCACACTGGCCTATACTGATTAATCAACTGATAGTTTTTAAACTGAATGAAAACTAAAATAGTGCTTTACTATTTATAAAAACCAGTACTTACCCATACTTTGTAAATGAATAAAAATTTAAATATGAATTATTATATTGATCATTGAAGTTCATAGTTTATTGACTATTGTTAGCAGAAGAAACTTTAAAATGTAAAAATGTATTATTAATAGTAAATGTTGAAATTAATACACTCTAACAGGGAACAATACTTCTACAGCTTTTATTAATCTTAATGTTACAAACGGGCTCTTATTGTAAAGTGTTACTATTTCATTTCAACAGTCATGCTTAAAGGTGGGCATTTTTAAATATCTATACAAAGGCAGATCACCCAAAAATGTCATTAATTACCCCGCCTTATATCATTCCAAATCCAATCCAAATCCAGTGTTTCCAGTTCCAGAAACGTAGCAAGAACATCGATAAAATAGTCAGATGATGAACGAAGGTCTTACAGGTTTGGAACGACATGAGGGTGAGTAATTAATGACAGAATTTTCATTTTTGGGTGAACTATCCCTTTAAATGCTACGCTGAAAATGAAAATTTAAATGTAAACCTTACACACAAAATGCTGCCTGAAAAATAAAAAATTGACTTTTTCAGATTTTTGTTTATGACTTTTTTGCACCAATTGCACAAATTAATATAGAAAATATAGAAATATATATATATTTTTATGATTTTAACAAGTTTTCTTTGGCCAAATTTTAAAAGTAATGCTTTCCCCACATGTTCAGTTGAGAACTAAAGCGTCTCTGGACTAATGCAGAGACTTGCAGTAGTAAAGACAAATATGATTTTAAAATAGACATTGCAGAATCCTGGAAACTTTATCATCATGAAATTATATATTGTGGTATAATTTCATCATAATTTTGTGTGCTATCTGGGTCATGGTATCGGAGAGGGCCAAGCATGGTCAAAGCATACAGTACATCGTGTTAATGTTCTATTCACAAATCATTTCCACCTCTAGAGTCTGCTCTCACACTGTATAATGGCAGCAGACCCTTCTCAGCCGCTCCATGCATGAATGGACACAACCCGGAAAAAACTCTCGTGCCGATTAATTGGCAAAACTGATCAATCAGTCGACCTCTAAGAAAAGCTATGTGAAATCTGTTCTGAGCTGGAATCAGACTGAAAAGGACTTCAAGAAATGAGATCTGAATAGGATTTAAAACCACATATGAATGCATCTTGAAATGGATTCATAAAAATTGTATTTGTCAGATTATGACCATATATGCACAAAAATCTGATTTGGACTGGCGGTCCAAAGACATGTTTAGTATGTGGATTTATATAACCAGGGTATATAAACTGAACTGTGCTCAGATAAAAGGGTTCAGCTTTGAAAACTATTGTTATGTGGTCTTTTTTTTCTGGAAATCCTTAACTATATTAAAAGGAGCATTGTTAATACACTTCCACTACTGAATGATTTTCAATTCTTCTAATTTGCTGTATATCTACAGCTTAATGTAATTTCTCACCTCCAATTCATTCTCATCAAATATGGCCAGAAGGTTTTCAGGGACCAGTTCATTCAAACCTGAACAGAAGAGGTCATTCAGTTAAAGAGATTTTGTACAGAAGTCTTGAAACAGAGTCAGAAACTTGGGCTCTTACCTTTTAGGAAGTGTTCTACTTCATCTCGCACCTGACTGGCTAGTCTGTACTGGGCCAACAGGTTTAAGTAGTGAATTTTATTCTCATTTGTCACTGCAATTTGAGCACCACCAGATATCAATTCCACCACCTGTAATATTATTACTATAAGTGAAAGTGTACAACAAAAATTCACCTGTACCTTCAAATAACCCTTCAGGCAGGGGTATTCAAACCTGCTCCTGGATCCCTAATTAAAAACACCTGGACCAGCTAATCAAGGTCTTTAGACCCACTAGAAATTTACAGGCAGGTGTGTTGGAGCCAGCTGAAGCTAAAATCTGCAGGATGTTGGCCTTTCAGGAACAGGATTGGAGACCCCTGCCTTAAGATCACTTTCATACACACATGCACTTAACTGTATGATCGTATTTGGAATCAAGATGAATTTTTATTGGTTTTTCATTGAATTAATGATGACTACCTTTTCCAGGTGTCCTGACTTGCTATATTTTTCTTCTGCAAACAGCAGGTCCATTTCACTGACATCATTGTTAAGAATAAAGCATACCTTGGTTTTGTAAAATTCCTCATCATCAGTTTCAAAGTACTGCCAAAGCAAAGAAAAACAAAAAATTAACAAACACTCATATAATTTAATTCAAGGAAAGTAAGAGTATTTGCATACTTGCAAACTCTGGGCTGAAAAAAAAAAGTTGACGGGGCTCTGATATTAGAAATAGAACTATATACTTACTATGTTTAGATAAACCTCACATTTCAGCTTTAAAAAAAAAAAAAAATGTTTTTGTTTGTCATATATAATTGGTATGAACAGAAAGATCCCCCAAATAAAATCTCATTGGATTTGCATGAATCATGTAAATGGTCTTTTTCAAATGTGACAGGTATGCTTTTTCAAGTTTACAGGTATGCTTTGCAAAATTTGCACCCAAAGAGAGGAGATATGACTACTCATAAAATGAGTATTCATTTGTAAAGGAGGCATAAACTATATTAACACAGTTTAAAATTTATATTTATTAGCAGGCTATAAGTCACCTTATAGTTCATTCGCAATCCAATTATCTGAGCCAAAAAGGAGCGGGTGAATCGGGCTCGTACCAGCTGCTTGTAGGCCCCACCTAAAGCTGATTCATACAGACATTTCCCCACCACTCGACCTGCAAACTCATACATTTTCACCCTCAGGTGAGGGGGGCGATCAGCATCTGGGTGGACCTGCCCAAAAACATAGAAGAGCTTGACCAACATCAACATTAAAAAGTCAATGTGTATATCATGACAGTTTCATTTAAAGGTGATGAGTGTAATTTTATCCCCTTTAAAATACTTTCTCATATCCCAGTGTAATATACACAGACAATTGTACAGAACTCTTTATCCACCTTACTTTGCAACGTTATATTAAGCTATTTTCTGTTAATGTGCAAGACTTCCAATTAGTTAGTTGCTTTAAGTAAATAACTAGATAAATAACAAAATGCAGTAAATACAATAAAACTGTTTGCGCTACAAACCAGAGTGTTTATAATTACAACAATACATTAAAATAATATGATAAGAAATACAAGTTTGCAATATCAAGCAGCTTAAAAAGCTGTTTTGTACAGCTATGACTTACCAAACCTTGGTTGTTGTCACTAAAGCGTGTGAAAAGCTGGTTATTTGTATCAAACAGAGCCTTACAGATAAGCTCAAACCACTCACGCCGTGGCCCACCCCAGTCCAGAGCTAATAAACACACCCAAACACATAGAACAAATCAACCTTTAAATATGATTATGGGTTTATTAATGGTAAAAAAAAAAAAAAAAAGAAAAGTAATGAAATGTCACAATAAAAACAAATCTTAATGGTTAAAAATTGGCTTTTTTAATGTAATTTATGTAATTTTATTTTATGTAATTTATTATGCTCTTGACAGGTTTGTGAAATGCACAAGAATAGTTAGTAAAGCTAACAGCATCAATCGGTTAACCAACCTTCCTCATCCTGGAACACAACTTCAAAGTTCTTACTCCAATCCGACACAGAAAAGTTCCGTGTGGCCTTCAGAGACTGAAAAAAGGGGAGGAAGTGTCGCTTTAAATTCCCATAAAATTCAGAGACTGCACTACACCAAAGAAATAAATGGTGCAGGGCTGCAGGCTCATATGAATATTGAGATACTTTCTGTACTGTTCTGTATGGCCCATGAGGAATGATCTGCCAGATGTGCTCACCGATTCAAGGAGTGAGTGACGGCTGATTTTCAGGCAGGTTTTAGTGCGAGGTCTCTTGGAGTGAATGTGTCTCAGCTCCCGCTGAAAAAAGTTCACTTTATCCTGAAAAGTTTCTGATCCACCTAGAAGATGCAAACACACACACACACACACACACACACACACACACACAAAACACAAATCAAACACAACAGCATATCTACATTTGATTGTATTTACGGCACACTGCCACTCACACTAACCAATATTCTTGTGGAGAAAGCGGATAAAGGTTGCAGCCATGATATTTCTGTCCTTACAGCTGAGCTCTACGGGAGGCTGAATCCCATCATCTACTACCAGTGTTAGGTATTTATGAACAGGGTCTGGTCCATGGTAAGTGAACTGCAAGAATATTTTTTTTATATATATATATATATTCTTGAATAAAATAACAGCCTTTGCAGTCAGCAAAATAATAGTGTTTTTGGTAAAATTATTCTGAAAATAAGGTAGTCTGAAAAAAAGATAACCTTAGTTCCAGGACACACACGGAAAGTGAAAAGGCGCCATGGAATAATTTTCAGGTAAAACTCCTTCACGGAAAATTGCTGAAACACAATAAGTCAGTATTTAAATTAACAAAGAACCAATATTAACAAACAAATTAACCACACAAACGTAGCATTAACCCATTTAAAAATCTATTTTACCTTTGGTGAGATATAGCAATACACCTTTTTTGGTTTCTTGACCTTCTCTGACTGCCCCTCTACAGGGGAGTCATGTTCCTCCTCATCATCACCCATGGAGGGCCGTCTCTGCAGGGCTAGCTGAGAGGATGCTAGAAACTGCCAAGGACAACTACTGTAAGTGCCCATGCTGTAGAGGTAGGCCTCAAAGTAGATGCTTATGCCTGGGGTAGATACATTTTTCTCCACACAGTTCTTCTCATTTTCTGTGTGAGTGCATAATGGTGAAAAGACATTGAGAAAAGGTTACAGCAACATGCTTCCACTCTTCTGGATGTTATATATTGAGTCTGCTGTTTTCTGTCACTGTTGCCCTTACAATTACATTGAAGAGAACAAAAGAGTTCCCACATTTTGATAACTAAAACTCCATGACTTCTCATTTCCACTAATTTATGATTATAGTGGCAAATGTTAATTTGCATATTACTGATCCTTGGAATTAACTGATTTTAAAGATTATTGTACAAATGCAATAAATAAATAAATTAATTAATTGTCAGCAATGTGTGTCCAGCATTAGCATCCTAAATATCTGGACCTGTTGCCTAATCAGAGTCCTGCAGTGTGAAATGTGTTACTGCTACAGCCAAAGAAAGAGCAAAGTTCAGAGGGTAGAGTCAGATCTGTAGAGAAACCTCAGCAAACTTTTGCAAGCAACCATGTTCTTCATTTTTCTTTTTTTCTTTTTCACTGTAAACCAGTGTACAAACAACTTGTATTGTTAGCTTCTTGCGGGATACAATTTCTAACAGGAAGAAATACAGTCTTACATTTTTTTTAAGTACTGTAGATCCATAATTGGAGTGCATTATTTCCTGCATCACGTCTCGCATATGTTTGGCTGTGAAAAGTAGTTTGTGGATCAGACAAATTCTCAGTGATAAACTTCCTATTGAAATGTTGGGTGACCCCTTGTGCATGATGAGAGTATCTGAATCAGTCAGGTTTAATATTAGGTATTCAAGTTTTACACAAAACTTTCATTAAAAAAAATAAAAAATAAAAAATGCAAACCCTAAGAAGTACTATTGTGGGTTGTGGCCAGACAAGAACAGGCAGAACCTTGTGGGGTTAATCTGAATATGGTCATTCGGAGCAATAAATTTTAGCACTGGCAGATTTGTTTTTGTCACTTGTTTTACATTTAGTTTCACCAATTTACCTATGTTGCACGTCTTGTGATTTAAAATCACGATTTAATGTAACGGAAAAGTTAAGCAAATTATTTTTGAAAAGTTTATTTTTATTTTATTTTTTTTTATAAGGGATCCATGTTGGTAAAAAGTCTCTACAACAACTTCTCCAATGCCAAAATTAACTCACCGCTGAGTACAATGATGTCAAACTCCCCGTTGCTAAGGGGCTGGTCCCTGTATGAGATGCATGCTCTGAAGCAGCCTTTTTTCCTGAAGGTAAGCCTCATCAGAACTTGGCACTGTGGCTTGTTTGATGATACCGATGTGCTGTAGCAATCATTTGAGCTCTCCTCATCCACTGTGCCCAACTGTAGGAACAGTAAGAAAAACATATGCATGAAAATTCAGCAAATTCGGCTGGACCTGAAACCCATTTAATGCAAAGACATATATCCAAACATTGAAAGTTTGAATTAAAAAACTCTGTGTATGCAGTAAGTGTCCTTACTGGGTGGACATTCATGCTGTAATTGACCTCATCCACAAGTGAGACAGAGTTACTGGTGGGGTTGCCATACTCATCCCGTGGTTCTATCTGTAGCGTGTGCTGCTGGCCGTAAGTCAGAACCAGTGTTGAGAAGTGATACGCTATCTTTGTTTTGGATGGGACCACTGTACCTGCAACCCATGCAAATCATGTCATTTGTCATCAGCATCTTTTCATTTACTACAAAAGAAAGTAAGCTTAAATGTAACAACATATTACCCGATAATTATTTTATATTACTAACAAAAAAAAGGAAAACTGGCAAAGGATATGCTGGTTCTTTTCGTGGCCCTTTTTAAAGACTTTCTATACCGTAGCGCGAGCCTTTTTTTAGAGACGGCAAGCAAACATACATATTTTAACTTACACTGGAAGACAAAGTTTTTGGGACAGCAGAATGTTTCAAAATAATGATATAATAATGATTTATTTCAAGGTACTAATTACTATTTACTCTTTCACCTAGATATTACACTATAGAGACTATGTCTGTTCCCCGGGCTAGAAAATACAAAAAACGTCCAAACCAATTTAAGAGCAACAATTTAATTGAGGTTCAACAAATAAAAAAACAGATGCAATACGCATAAAGAAAAATGATAAAGCTTGGCTTATTGAATATCAGGTCCCTTTGTACGAAAGCACTTTTTGTAAATAATATGATCACTGATCATAATCTAGATGCACTCTGTTTGACAGAAACCTGGCTAAAACCTGATGATTACATTATTTTAAACGAGTCTACACCCCAAGATTACTGTTATAAACATGAGCCACGTCCAAAAGGTAAAGGGGGAGGTGTTGCTTCAATTTATAAAAATGTTTTCAGGATTTCTCAGAGGGCAGGCTTCAAGTATAACTCGTTTGAAGTATTGGTGCTTAATATAACATTATCCAGAGAAAAAAATGTTAATGATAAATCCCCTGTGATGTTTGCACTGGCTACTGTATACAGGCCACCAGGGCACCATACAGACTTTATTAAAGAGTTTGCTGATTTTAAATCTGAGTTAGTGCTGGCTGCAGATAACAGTTTTAATTGTTGGTGATTTTAATATCCATGTTGATAATGAAAAAGATGCATTGTGATCAGCATTTATAGACATTCTGAACTCTATTGGGGTTAGACAACACGTCTCAGGACCTACTCATTGTCGAAATCATACTCTAGATTTAATACTGTCACATGGAATTGATGTTGATGGTGTTGAAATTATGCAGCCAAGCGATGATATCTCAGATCATTATTTAGGTTTGTGCAAACTTCATATAGCTAAAACTGTAAATTCTTCTTCTTGTTACAAGTATGGTAGAACCATCACTTCTACCACAAAAGACTGCTTTGTAAATAATCTTCCTGATGTATCCCAAGTTCCTTAGCATATCCAAAACCTCAGAACAACTTGATGATGTAACAGAAACTATGGACTCTCTCTTTTCTAGCATTTTAAATACAGTTGCTCCTTTACACTTAAGGAAGGTTAAGGAAAACAGTCTGACACCGTGGTATAATGAGCACACTCACACCCTAAAGAGAGCAGCCCGGAAAATGGAGCGCAGCTGGAAGAAAACAAAACTAGAGGTATTTCATATTGCTTGGAGGGAAAGTTACCTATCTTACAGAAAAGCATTAAAAACTGCTAAATCTGATTACTTTTCGTCTCTTTTAGAAGAAAACAAACATAACCCCAAGGTATTTATTCAATACAGTGGCTAAATTAACGAAAAATAAAGCATCAACAAGTGTTGACATTTCTCAACATCACAGCAGTAATGATTTTATGAACTACTTTACTTCTAAAGTCGATACTATTAGACATAAAATTGTAACCATGCAGCCATCAGGTACAGTATGTCATCAGACAGTGCACTATAGATCCCCTGAGGAACAGTTCCACTCATTCTCTACTATAGGAGAGGAAGAATTGTATAAACTTGTTAAATCATCTAAACCAACAACATGTATGTTAGACCCTATTCCATCTAAGCTCCTAAAAGAGGTGCTTCCCGAAGTCATAGATCCTCTTCTGACTATTATTAATTCCTCATTGTTATTAGGGTATGTCCCCAAAACCTTCAAACTGGCTGTTATTAAGCCTCTCGTCAAAAAACCACAACTTGACCCCAAAGAACTAGTTAATTATAGACTGATCTCGAATCTCCCTTTTCTTTTCAGGATACTAGAAAAGGTAGTATCCTCACAATTATATTCCTTCTTAGAAAAAAAATGGCATCTGTGAGGATTTCCAGTCAGGATTTAGACTGTATCATAGTACTGAGACTGCTCTCCTTAGAGTTACAAATGACCTGCTCTTATCATCTGATGGTGGTTGTATCTCTCTATTAGTGCTATTGGATCTTAGTGCTGCGTTCGACACTATTGACGACACTATTCTTTTGCATAGACTAGAACACTTTGTTGGCATTAATGGAAGTGCATTAGCATGGTTTAAATCATACTTATATGACCGCAATCAATTCGTAGCAGTGAATGAAGAGGTCTCATATCGTTCACAATTGCAGTATGGAGTACCGCAAGGCTCAGTACTAGGGCCGTTACTCTTCACGCTTTCATGTTACCCTTGGGAAATATCATCAGGAAACACGGTGTTAGCTTTTACTGTTATGCTGATGATACTCAGCTCTATATTTCTTCGCGGCACGGCGAAACATACCAATTTGAAAAACTAACAGAATGCATAGTCGATATAAAAAACTGGATGACGAGTAATTTCTTACTGGTAAATTCTGAAAAAACAGAGGTGTTAATTATAGGGCCTAAAAGCTCTGCATGTAATAACCTAGAATGCTGTCTAAGACTTGATGGCTGCTCTGTCAATTCTTCCTCAACAGTTAGGAACCTTAGTGTGCTATTTGAAAGCAATCTTTCCTTAGAAAGCCACGTTTCTAGCATTTGTAAAACTGCATTTTTCCATCTCAAAAATATATCTAAATTACGGCCTATGCTCTCAATGTCAAATACAGAAATGTTAATCCATGCAATTATGACCTCAAGGTTAGATTATTGTAATGCTTTATTGGGTGGTTGTTCTGCACGCTTAGTAAACAAACTCCATATAGTCCAAAATGCAGCAGCTGGAGTTCTTACTAGAACCAGGAAGTATGATCATATTAGCCTGGTCCTATCAACACTGCACTGGCTCCCTATCAAACATCGTATAGATTTTAAAATCTTGCTTATTACTTATAAAGCCCTGAATGGTTTAGCACCTCAGTATTTGAACGAGCTCGTGTTACATTATAGTCCTCCACGTCCGCTCCGTTTTCAAAACTCTGGCAATTTGATAATACGTAGAATATCAAAGTCAACTGCGGGCGGCAGATCCTTCTCCTAATTAGTGCCCAAACTCTGGAATAACCTACCTAACATTGTTCGGGAGGCAGACACACTCTTGCAGTTTAAATCTAGATTAAAGACCCATCTCTTTAACCTGGCTTACACATAACATAATAATACACTTCTAATATCCAAATCCGTTAAAGGATTTTTAGGCTGCATTAATTAGGTAAACCGGAACCGGGAACACTTCCCATAACACCCGATGTACTTGCTACATCGTTAGAAGAATGGCATCTACGCTCATATTAGTCTGTTTCTCTCTTATTCCGAGGTCACCGTAGCCACCAGATCCAGTCTGTATCCAAGTCAGAGGGTCACTGCAGTCACCGGATCCAGTATGTTTCCAGCCCAGATGGTGGATCATCACCTAGAAAGGACCTCTACAGCCCTGAAAGACAGCGGAGACCAGGACTAGAGCCCCAGAGACAGATCCCCTGTAAAGACCTTGTCTCAGACGACCACCGGGACAAGACCACAGGAAACAGATAATTCTTCTGCACAATCTGACTTTGCTGCAGCCTGGAATTGAACTGCTGGTTTCGTCTGGCCAGAGGAGAAGTGGCCCCCCAACTGAGCCTGGTTTCTCCCAAGGTTTTTTTTTCTCCATTCTGTCACTGATGGAGTTTTGGTTCCTTGCCGCTGTCGCCTCTGGCTTGCTTAGTTGGGGACACTTCATTTACAGTGATATTGTTTGACTTGATTGCAAATTATTGCACAGATACTATTTAAACTGAACTGAGCTGCATGATAACATCACTGAATTCAATGATGAACTGCCTTTAAATGTCATTTTGCATTATTGACACACTGTTTTCCTAATTAATGTTGTTCAGTTGCTTTGTTGCAATCTTTTTTGTTTAAAGCACTATATAAATAAAGATGACTTGACTATTTAAAGAAAACAGTTCTGCTGTGTTTCATACTTGTAAATGGAACTGAAATGTTTTTGCATCCTTTCATCAAACTATCTTGCAAGTCTTTGACAGTTAATCCGAGGGGTTTTACTCACGTGCTCTAATCAAACATTTTATTCCCCTTGATGATTTTGTGCCTTTTCTTAAACACCCTCAAAGCTTTTCTGGTACAAGATATTTTAAACTTATGAACAAGACTGTCAGCTGTGTCTCAAGGAACTTTAAGTGCCTTGGAAATTGTCTTGCAGCCATAGACTTTCTAGTGTAATGTATGTTCTCTATAGCTTCAGCTTTTGTGAGAGCTCTTTTAACTTGGCCATATTTGCTACTCAACTTCAGCACATGCACTGGCTAAATGTATGTGTGTGTGTAACAGCCCAAGTTAATTCAGTTTTGTTACAGTGTTTACAAAGGCTTAATTGAGTTTTAACACAATTTTGTACAATACTTCTTAAATAAGTGACTTATTATATTAAATAAGTTTTATATAATTATTACATAGCTGTATTACTTAAAACACTACATAATATATTGACATACCTTTTAATTTGCCACTAAACTGTTATAGATGCCATTTTTAAACTCTGAATCTTCAGAAACTTATATTACAAGCTTACTTTTGTTATTATTACCATCTCTGAGGAGTTTGACTGCAATTTTTATTTAGTGTCCTTAATAATTTGTAAGAAGCATGCGTTTGAGCAATCATGATCAACTGAACTAAGGCATGAATACAGTGTTCGAATTGTGTCAAAGCTCTTGGGGGGGTCCCCCAACCAGGAAGCTCATTAACCCACTAAGGGCTGGATTTAAAAAAAAATCACACAGAAACATGTGAAACATGCAACTCAAGGTCAGTCAGTATTGTGTATGGCCCCCACGTGCCTGTATGCACTTCCGACAACATCTGGGCATGCTCCTGATGAGATAGCGGATGATGTCCTGGGGGCCAGACCTAGATCAGGGCATCACTGAGCAACTGAACAGCCTGTGGTGCTATGCCCTGGCTTTGAATGCTCCAATACATAACGTGGCAGAGATTCTCAATTGAATTTACTGTAGGTCTGAGGAACATGAGGGCCAGTCAAAGCCAACAACACTGCTGAAGATTTCATCCCAGTACCAAACAGTAGTAAGGGCACCGTTGGCAAACACATGGAGGTCTGTGTGACTCTCCAAAGATATTTCTCTCCAGACAATCACTGACCCACTGCCCAAATTGGCATTGGTGGACCTGCCAATTTTGGTGTTCTCTGGCAAATGCCAATAAAGCTGCAAAGTGCTGGACTGTAAGGTCCCATTACAGGACGTCAGGCCCTCATTGCCCATAGGTAAATATAGATGCCATAATCAACCGCTCCAGATACGTTGATGAGTCCACCATCTTGGAATGGTCTATGAATGGTCTAGGAGTCAATCAATGAGTTTCAAAATCAACAACACTGTGCAGCATCTCGTTGTAAAAAACGCCTAAAATTAAATTCTTGAAGAAACTGAGTAACCTTTCACAAGTAAGAATGTGTTGATTTGTGCTTTTAATATTTATTAACTCAATATTACAGGTTTTTAACTAAAGTACCTTTTAAATGCCTTGTTGGTTTTGCCTTGTAGTATTAATATTATTGTCTTGTTGTTAGTTTAGCAAAAGCATCTTCTGAAGTCTACTGAAGATATAAATATTTATACATGCGTGTAACTACAGTTACAGTGCAGATGCACCAGCAACTTGCTCTGGAGTGTTCATGGATATTCCAGTATGGTAGATAGCTTACGTATATTAGCCCACAGAAACTGCCGCTTATGGGGCATCTAGCTATACATATCTATGCTCATGCCACCCTCATGGAGTCTGTTTCTGACAGTTTGGTCAGAAACATGCACAGCCATGAAGGATAAGGAGAGGGTAATAGTCTGTGGTCCTACCTGCATTCCCATTTTGGGGACTGTCTTGCTGTTGCCTCTCTAGACCACTTGTTGACACTTTCATTGTTGTCACTCTCATTTGCACAAAAGCAGGTAAAACTGATTCAAAATCACTTATTCTGGGCAGGTTGATATCCCTAAAGTTTAATAGATTGGTGTTATACTGTGATGATTAAGTAAGAGCAGTGGATATTTGCACACACACACTGTCAATATAATCTATAGATCTATAGTCTACACAACCCAGTTAAAACCTGCAGCTTTTTGAGATGTAAAAAACAATTAAAATGAAGGCAACAAAACAAACAGAAGCTACAAAAAACTGAAGACTGTTATTCATAAAGACTGGCTGCTGTATTAAAAGCAGAAGGTCTTTCAACCAAGTATATTCCTAGAGTTTTATAAATGGTGTATGCTAATTCTGACATTTACGATGAAACCTTGTATATAAGGTCCCTCATTCCAAACACAGGGAGTATTAGAAAAGTAAGAATTAGGAATCTGTACTTGTAATTTACCTGGCTGGAATATCTTGTAGTAAGGGCTGTAAGCCACATTCAGGCCTCCAAGTTTGACAGCTACTTCATAGCGTCCTGCCTTACGCACAGTGAAGGCCACTTTGACTACATTAGACTCTGGCTCCTGAAGGACCTCCTGGGTCACAGGGACTTCTAAAGCCAGCTCTATGTGAGTGATGTTCACCCTCAATCCCACAGGTCTGTGTGCAGGAAAAGGCTGGCCATTTTTGTAAAAGAGCTGGGAGAAGGGTTTCAAAACAACTAATAAATACATAAAACTGTAGTCATTTTAACTGAGCTGCATGAAGCACCAATGTTTAGTCAATTACAGAGTCAGTACAGACTATACAACATGAAAAAAACTTTTTGAGAAAAACTTGTGATTGGTCACCTGCACCCGGAAACTCATGGTTTGACCCACTTCCTGTGGCTCTTTCCAGTCCCAGGAGACCTTGCATGAGCGTGGGTCCAAATAATTACCCCGCACATAGTCATAGATACTGCGGTCCCCATGTCGGGCAGGGTCCTCATTCTGTAAGAAGCTGACCACACGAGCAGCAAGCTCACACAGAAATTTGATGGTAAAGACGAATGCGATGATGGAAACAGTTATTCCACCTAAAGAGAGTATATTAGTCTTAAAATAATGACAAGTAATAATTGTAAAAGATAACATGTTTAGGGACAAATTCTCACTATTAACTAGTTGCTTTTTAGCATGCATATTACTAGCATATTGATTGTTTATTAGTATTTATTAAGCACTTATTAATGCCTTATTCTGCATGACCAAAATTTAGAGATCCCTTAAAGAGCCCCTATTATGCCATTTTTATGGTTCCTAATATTGCTTTGGGAGTCTCCTACAACAGGATTACAGGCATGCAAGGTCAAAAAACGGTTTTGTTTTCTCAAAATATGCATTTAATATCACCTCATTTTCCAGTGATTCTCAAATGATTCATTCGAAGCAGTTCAAAGTTTCAGCCACTCTAAACCCCTCCTTTCCGTGAACCTGCTCTACTCTGATTGGTCAGATAGCCTAGTCTGTTGTGATTGGTCTACTACGGTATACAGCGGTGTCGGAAAAAATACGCCTATTTCAATAGTTCTGTATTTTGAACACTCTATGGAAAATACAAACATCTATTATTTATCATACTTACAGGTTGTAATTCAGTGGAGCAGCTGTTCCAAATAAACAGGAAACTGATCCATCTTTCTACAGCAAGCATTTTGTGAATCCTGCGTTGAACTCCCCAAGATTTGAGAAGCAGTCGTCAGTAGAATGACGTGTTTGTGGGTCAAGTTGTTCGCAGCCGACCAACGTAGAACATAAACATGCATTAGGCAAATGTGTTACGATGTGAAGTGTAGCCGTCATGGAAGTGGGATTCGAATTACTAATGACTCGTATAGACTGTACAGAGTCGATTCTTTATTTTGGGAGACAATAACTTTATTTATCGTGCATTTTTTAGCTTAACTCGTTTAATTCACATACAGCGACATTACACACTGCATGAAAGGCAATATTGGAAATGGCATAATAGGGGCACTTTAATCCTACCCCACACCTAAACTTAACAACTACTTTACTAATTATTAATAAGCAACAATTTAGTTTACTGAAGCAAAAGTCATAGTTAAGAGTTAGCTCATAGTGAGAACTGGTCCCCAAACTAAAGTGTGCCAACATAAATTTAAAAAGGTATTTTCCCAGACAATCCAAGAAAACTAAACAAATAACATAAAAAGAAACGTTAGTACAAAAGTAATAATGTAATCAGAGCAAAATGTTTAACTAACTGAAAATTGCATGAATTCATGAAACACAAGGATTGTTTTTTATGAGTGCTTACAGCAAAAGAATACAATGACCAGAGGTTGTGAAACTCCAAAAAGGTGTGTGTATGTGTGTGTGTGTGTGTGTGAGAGAGAGAGAATGAATATGAAATATACAAACAATCAAATAACTTCAATTGATGGTTAACAAGTAATATTTGTCATTTCAGAGATGAGTACTACTAAACCTGTAGCTAACAGAAAGTACTAAGGTGCTATACATGATTTTTCAACCATTAAATGTTGCACAGGATCACTGCATCTCAGACCAAAACAAACATGCCAATGTGTAAAAACACAATATATAATGAAGTGTAGATACCTTTGGCTTTTGTAAACAATATCAAGTAATGTGGTAAGCATTATGGTAAAATAGAAACATGGCATGTGGAAGTTGGCCTTCAGCAAAAAGCATTGTACTACAACACTATCAAAGAGAGGGATACAATAACAAACACAAAACAACGAAAAACTAAACAGAAAAGCTTCGATTACAACACACAGAGGCGTTAGATTTCACTCTCTGCTAAGAATGCCATTACGACACTATATCTTTATTAGGGCTGACCTTGACTAAAGATTTTTCTGGTCGACTAGAAGTCGTTCATTTGAAGCATTAGTCGACTAATTGCACGTTTAATAATAAACTATTTAAATCATAATAATAAGCCTTTAATTGCCTACATAGCCTTTGCACTCAAGTGCACACATGAGCTTGCCACAGCACAGCGATAGAAGAATTAATGATTATGAATGTGTCAGGGAAAAACAGGAAGGAGGCTGCATTAACATTTTAATAATTCATTGATAAACTAGTGCTTTGTTTTTGGTTTAAGAGAAGTCAGTGACACAGACCTGTCATCTCCACGGTGGTGGATGTGCCTATATGCATGTTTCATATGGATAACATAATCTGAGAACATATATTTTCCATTTGAAATGGTTTATTTGAAAGTAGACATTTCGCTTTCTATAAATATATATTTTTTCATGTCTGTAAGACAAATTATACACTGAGTTTTGGAGTTTCTCGCTCAAGTTCACAGAGACCGAGACGCCACAAAGCGCATCCTGATTGTTTTCATTGTTTTACAAAAGTGCATTTTGTTGTTATTGTGAGTGAACACAAATAAACGTAGAGTCTTTACAGATTTGAAAGATATATTACTCTTATCTGTATGAGCAAAAATGAGGAAGCATTTTAAGAGCAAGTGAGCGCACCGGCACCTCCATCTGCCATGCAGTGAGCGCACCGGTATGGCGTTATTTCCCTGTCAAATGTCGAGAGTGCATTATTGTAGCGCGAAAGTACATTAATATAATGTGCAAGCGCGAATCTCTCTGCTTGCGCGCGGAATATAATGTGCTAGCGCGAATCTCTCTGCTCGCGCGCGGGATATAATGTGCCCGAGCGCGAATCTCTCTGCTCGCACGTGGAATATAATGTGCAAGCGCGAATCTCTCTGCTCGTGCGCGGGAACTGGGCGCGCGCTCTCAGATACACGTTGCTCTTGTAAGAATTTTCTCTGGGCTCGCTCAGAGAGTCTGCCTGCACTTAAAACGTGTTCAGTGCAATCACGAATCTCTCCTCTTCGCTTAAAGCAAGCGTGTATGTGCTTAGACTGTGTCCCGTGCGTTCGCGCATGGCCAAGTACTCTTCTCTTCGATTTCTTTCTCTTTGCTCTTGGCATAAACGCTGTCAAAACGGCAACAACCAATCAGAAATAGGCTTCAACGACTGACCAATGAAAACGCGACATCGTACATGGAATCTTATTGGTTGATATTGAACCGCACATGGAATAAGTTCACTGAAGTTCAATCAAGACGAGCCGAGATGGATCCGCCGAATCGACGATCTCAGGTAACCAGTTTTATTTGTTTTGATGTTAAATATGTCAAATGTATCTTAGAATTGTCTGTGAAGAGGGCGATTGGATTATTTTACATATAAATTACCTAGACTGTCAACCACATTGTTCACACTACGTGCCATGCCCATTGAAAGTGAGATTTTTTAGCCAAATATATTTGAAAGCCGATTCCAAAAGGCAAAAATAATATTTTACGTCTGATAATTAACACATTGTCTCTTGCAATCACACCAGCGATTAAACATTAAGTACGTAGTGAGATCAACTGCTAAATTCAAATCTGAACAAATATTTCGGGGAATAAGATAAGGGGGCAAAATGCCCCAGTAAAATTATGTTACGAATGAAGTGATGTGAAGTGAAGTGAAGTGATGTGAAATTAATGAAAAGTGTCATCTGCAATGGATTTTCTTTATCGCGGATTGCAGCGTTGAGTGTTATAATCAATCACGCACGTTTTTTTTTTTTTTTTTTTTTTTTTTTTTTTTTTTTTTTAAATCTAAAAAATCTAACCTTCAATGGGCATGGCACGTAGTGTGAACAATGTGGTTGACAGTCTAGGTAATTTATGTGTGAAATAATCCAATCGCCCTCTTCCCAGGCATTTCTAAGATACATTTGACATATTTAACATCAAAACAAATAAAACTGGTTGCCTGAGATCGTTGATTTGTGGATCCTTTTCGGCTCGTCTTGATTGAACTTCAGTGAACTTATTCCATGATGGGTCGTTCGCAAACTCTTAAGAGCCCTTGTAGGTTCTTGTAGGTGAACGACGGGAGCTGGCTCGCATATCTGAAGAGCCGACTCTATTTTAAAAAAAATATAGCCTATAGAAATTAAATCATTATGTAATAATGAAATAATGGATGCATTTTATTTTATTTAAAATAATTGACTAATTCAAAGAACAAAAAAAAAAATAAATTATATAGGCCTAAAGGCGCACATATTCGTTTCGACTGTCTGATCAGCCTCACATTCTGTTCCTGTCAATCATACAAGAGGTGTCAACCAATTATATGGCATGAGGGAGGGGCCGAGCCATCACACACACACCACACACACAGTGTCAAACTCGGAGAAGAAACTGCATCAGCCCCTCGAATGTAAGGCAGCTTGCATTTCTGAATGCAAATCTCTCATAAAATAAAAATATGATCAGCATTGTGTGTGTGTGTGTGTGTGTGTTCATGCTAGTTATACAAAACATAACTAGTGAGATAGTTCATGCTGGTTATATAACATGCCAAAAAAGAGGGACCAGTTTAATCCTTTCAGTTATTTATTTTTCTTTAATATGGGTTCTATTATGTTCAGATTCAGATTGTATTTGTTTTATAATGTTGTTGTTTCTATACATTTAAAAAGTTGTAATTTAAATGCAAATGTTTAATAGTATTCTTTTTTCATAACAAATCAATGCATTTTTAAAGAAATTGTGAGACACTGTGCGTATGATTTCATTTAATAATTTAATTAGAATTGTTTTCACACCTATCATAGTCAAAACATTATTGTTTTTTAAAGAGCCGTTTGTTAGCCAAAAGAGCCGGCTCTTTTCAGTGAGCTGAGTCAAACGAGCCGGCTCATGAAAAAGAGCCGAAATGACCATCAACCAATAAGATTCCATGTACGATGTCGCGTTTTCATTGGTCAGTCGTTGAAGCCTATTTCTGATTGGTTGTTGCCGTTTTGACAGCGTTTATGCCAAGAGCAAATAGAAAGAAATCGAAGAGAAGAGTACTTGGCCAATGCGCGAACGCACGGGACACAGTCTAAGCACATACACGCTTACTTTAAGCGAAGAGGAGAGATTCGCGATTGCACTGAACACGTTTTTAAGTGCAGGCAGACTCTCTGAGCGAGCCCAGAGAAAATTCTTACAAGAGCAACGTGTATCTGAGAGCGCACGCCCAGTTCCGTCCCGCGCGCGAGCAGAGAGATTCGCGCTTGCACATTATATTCCGCGCGCGAGCAGAGAGATTCGCGCTCGCACAATATATTAATGTACTTTCGCGCTACAATAATGCGCTCTCGACATTTGACAGGGAAATAACGCCATACACCGGCACCTCCATCTGCCATGCAGTGAGCGCGCTACTCTTTACTCTCTGCAGCGACACTTAAACAGCACACATTTTTCCAGGTTAACATTAGATTGAGTGGCCATATAACATTGGTGCTACTTACATATTTCATATTTGATAATAAGCCATATTTGAGGTCGAAGAATGATAGGCGAGCATTTGTCCTGCCTGATGTAGCTTACTAGTGTTTACAACATAGACCAGTTGTAAATGATCCATGTGACTACGCCAATGTAGATTTTTATTTATTTATTTATATTCTGCGACTAAGCAAGTAATAAAATTTTGGTAGACCAAATCTCTTGACAAATAATGTTTTGTGGTTTTTTTATGTTTGTTTGTATATTAGGTGGAGCACCTTTAAAGATATTAATTTTTCAATGGTTAAAAAACATTATTGAACATAGGGAAAGGCCAATTATACTTAAAACAAAGTGTTTCTAAAAAAATATATATTTAAGAAAAAGTAATGTAATAATAGTAACGATTTTATTTTGAATTACAACTTTAAAATTACAATATTCATATTTATGGCTTAATTCAATCATTTTTAAAAGTTTATTTTGACGGAAACCTGCAGGAAGCTCTTAAAGTTTCTGTTTCATTGATATTAAACACTTCTTATCACAAGCATGGGAAGATGGTTTCATATTTTGTATTTTCAAATGAATCAAAATTATTATGAAAAATACTATTATACCTTAAACACCTTAAACAAGTATTCCAATACGATTTTCTCAAATTGTCCACCATAATGTTTACTATGGAATGCTGCGATATAGCCTATCTGCCATTTCTAAGGCATGACAGATTGGATTCTGACTTTTTTAAGTGGTATGTTAACATGACTCATTCTGGTGTTAGAAGCTGCACTTACAATACCATTCAATTTTACCATTACCTGCTGAGAAAACTGACTGAGGCTGCAACATATTCGGCTCTAGTTTAAGTTTAATTTCTTTTGTTTCATTACGGTTCATGATATATTAAATTATACATGGCAAATAATCTACAATTTTCAAATAATTAAATTATTAACATTCACTGATCATTAAAGAGGGAGGTCTAATGCTATTTCATGCATTCTGAGTTATCTACAGTGTTAAAGAGTTGGACTCATGCTAAACATGGCCAAAGTTTAAAAAACGATTTGAATGTATTACAGAGTAATACTATGCAGTAAGTTGTAGGAGTAATTCACATTCAACATCATAGGCAAAGGACTTGCTCAAGAAAAATGTCTCTAAAATAGTGTGTTTCCGAGGGTCTGGCGTTAGAGGGGGTCCCCCAAGGGGGGGGGGGGGCACCTTAAACAAGTATTCCAATACGATTTGGGATACTTTCTAGTGCCTGAAAGCCCATGGTCCCCGCATGTGTTTGCTGGATAGGAATGGGTTATGCAAATGTAATTAAAAAAAATTAATTTTGTGTTTTATGAAAAAAAGAAAATCATACAGTGAGTAAATGATGACTTGATTATTTAATGATATATTAATGCAGTGAATCCAGAAAACAATTATTATTTGGAAATATAAACATATGTGACCCTGGACCACAAAACCAGTAATAAGTGTAAATCTTTATAAAAAAAATTTTTTTACATTTATATACCATCCGAGAGCTGAATAAATAAGCTTTCACTTGATGTATGGTTTGTTAGGATAGGACAATATTTGGCCGAGATACAACTATTTGAAAATCTGGAATCTGAGGGAACAAAAAAAAGCTGTCACCTAAAAATGAATTTCTTAGCAATGCATATTACTAATCAAAAATTAAGTTTTAATATATTTACAGTAGGAAATTTACAAAATATCTTCATGGAACATGATCTTTAATTAATATCCTAATGATTTTCGGCATAAAAGAAAAAACAATCATTTTGACCCATAAATTGTAGAGTTTGTTATTTTTTTGTTAGGATATTGTGATAAAAGTTCATTATTTTCCATAATGTAATGATAAAAATTAAACTTTCATATATTTTAGATTCATTGCACACCCACTGAAATATTTCAGGTCTTTTATTGTTTTAATACTGATGATTTTGGCATACAGCTCATGAAAAAAATTTTATCATTAGATTATGGAAAATAATGAACTTTTATCACAATATGCTAATTTTTTGAGAAGGACCAGTATTTTCGGCTATTGCTACAAACATACCCCAGGGACTTAAGACTGGTTTTGTGGTCCAGGGTCACATATGTCCTACTGGCAAAAAGAATTTTAATTTGTTATAAACAAAATATCTTCATTAAACAATTAGTAGCTTTTCTAAGACTGTGATAACATACAGTATACAGTACTATCATAGATCATGCAATTCACTGAAAAAAAAAAAAAAATAATTCAATTAAGTCAAATTGAATTGAATATATATATAAAAATATATATTTTTACAAGAGAGATATTTAAAAAAAGGGCTCTGTCCAAAATAAAATATAGTTAAAGTTATAATTGAAAAACCTGGAAGGCTGTATCAAATATGATTTTTTACAATATTTATGAAATTAATGACAGTAACAGGATTGATGTCATAGTCACAGGACTGACCAGAGTGACAGGAATGACAGGACACACATTCTTCATCACACTGCACATATTTGTTCACATAATACTGTACAATTGAACCATTTTAAAATATTATTTTGGACTTACTTGGTATAGTTGTATAACAATAGTAAACAGTCAATTATTCATTTTAAGTCAGTTCATTGTTGATTTAGCACATTACATTTCAAAGAGATCTAATGTTTTTAAGGATATTGCAATTAGATAATGCATTCCATCTGTTTGTCCGTGTCACCTAGCAGAACTTCAACTATACTGATCTGGTTAAATTAGTCAAGGAAGATGATCAGATCTTTCTTGAACATTGCAAGACTGGGGTGAAGGTCTGCAGTCACCTTGCTGCTCTTGTTTGCAATTGAATTTATATGGATGCATTTATTGATGATGAGTTATGGGGGAAAAAATAGGATTTTTTTTTTTTAGACTTTAACAACAACATTAATAGTAACAATACCAATAATACTAACTAAAATGTAACTCATGCTCATATGCCACTGAATGTTATAGGCATCAGGTCAATAATACACCCAGGGTGACCTTTAAACATGTTTACATTTTCCACAGACAATCTTTAAAAACAGGGTGACACCTAATCTATGGCATCCCTGTTACCCACGATGACAGTAACAGGTTTGACCATTTCAAACTAATTTGCTAATTTCTAGCTAATAGTCAAGTTCACAAAAGCACGTTGTACACTTTGAAAGAATTTTACTTGTAGATAGTTAATATTAAATGTAATAAATAATTGTTTAAATTTACATTTTAAAAAGTCACAGTACTGACACAGCAAGATGCCACCCCCCTTCCTCTCAGTCAAGCCTCAGAAATAATCAAAAATAGAATATTATAGAAGTGAGAGAGAAACATGCTTGTTTTTTAAGTGCTGAAATCCTGGTTGAGAGATTATGTTACCTCCTAGAAGTGATGTCACTTGAATGTACATTATTTTACAATTGTTTTTTGATGAGAGTAAAAGGGCTGACATGATATCAGGGGACACCAATAAAATGAATTATATTTTATAGAAAAAAAAAGCATACCAAAAACATTGCTTAACAATGAGACTATATTTAAAACAATATGCAAATACGATTTTTATATAATTTTGCCTTTTTGCCAATTGAAAGTCCTGCTGAAAAAGAAAAATCATAGTGAGGGACAGGCCAAAAACCATACCCTTATTAGCATAAATGCTATTTATATTATTTAAAATAATAGTTAATTGACTTTTCTGATGTAATATTGATGAAAGAATACAAAGTATTATGTTTTTAAACTGCAAATTTATTCGTAGTTATATTAAATCTATGTTTGATTATTTCTTATGGACGCGAAAGGCACCGATTTCATGGAATTACCCAAATATTTGTTTTATCACATTTTAGAACTACATAATTAAGTTTTAAAAATAATGGTATCGAGTGACTGACTTACCAATCACGTAAAACATGAGGTCCCTTATCAGAAAGCACAGGGCAATGGTAGAGCCAAATATCAGAGCTCCTGCTGAAAGGTGAGACATTAAAACAAACTTCATATGAATCACATCACCATTAAATCATTAACACCAATTCCTTTTTTCAGTCAAACGTTTTTGAACATTAAGATATTTAATATTTTACAGAATTCTCTTTTGCTCATCACGCCTGTATTTATTTGATCCAAAACAAATCAAAAGCAGTAATATTGTGAATATTATAATATTTTTACCATTTAAAATAACTGATTTCTATTTCAATATATTTAAAAATCTAATTTATTGCTGTGATCAAAGCAAAATTTATCATCATCATTGATCCAGTCTTCAGTGTTCACATGATCCTTAAGAAATCATTCTAATATGCTGATTTACTGTTAAAGAAACATTTTTTATTATAATTATCAATATTTAAAGCAGTTGAGTACATATTTTCAGGTTTTTTTATGAATAGAAAGATACAAAGATCAGCATTTATTTGAAATAAAAAGCTTTTGTAACATTATACACTATACCATTAAAAAGCTTGGAATCAAAGCTTTTTTTTATTGAAAGAAATTATAGAAATGAATACTTTTATTTAGCAAGGATGCTTTAAATGAAGTAAAAGTAATTATAAAGGCATTTATAATGTTTTAAAAGATTTCCATTTCAGAGAACTGCGTTTAACCCCACAGAAGAAAGGGGCAGGGTGAGCAGAGCTCATTAGCATTTAAAGGGAAATGCACCATAACGGCTTGCTGTGAACAGAGCTGTTTTTGACAGGTTAAAAGGGTGTTGTTTTAGACCACTGGTTCCCAACCCTGGTCCTGGAGGCCCCAACACTGCATGTTTTGCATGTCTCCTTAATCAAGCACACCAGATTCAGATCATCAGCTCATCAGTAGAGACTCCAAGACCTGAAATTGGTGTGTCAGAGAAAGGGGACATGCAAAATGTCCATTGTTGGGGTGCCTCCAGGACCAGGGTTGGGAACCACTATTTTAGACTAACATTTTTAAATTTCAACCAAAGTGCATTATAGACTTTTCATTAAGATCCTAAAGAATCATATGAACTTGTGAAAAATGGGCATCCAATGACCCCTTTAAAAATAAATTTGAACAATAGGATACATACCAAAAGACCACTTCTCATTCAGCCGCCTCTCAGCAAGGCAGTGCACCAGCTGAATCTCGTATTCTTGATCTCTACTTCCCTTAGATGCCTGGAGGACCCTCACACCTGTGGACAGTTTGATGTAATCCTCATAGTAATAGCCCCATGCTGCTAGAGAAAGCTGAAGCTGGCTGTCAAACTGTGCTAGATCATCCAGGGTAGTGCAGCCCAGGGTCTTCAGGCTGCCAAAATACAGTATAAAGAACAGCCAATATATAACAGACAGGATAGATGGATGAGTGAATGTTTGAACTTCCTGACTTTCTCTGCTATTTATCAAGCAGATAGACACATCAGAGATGGCTACAGGAGCTGTACTTTCTCAGAAGTAACATGGTAAGGAGCATCATCATTTTGTCTGACTATATGGACTTTTAGTTTGTTTTCATTCCTCATGTGTTCCCTTGACCTAGTTCCTGTCTCCCCTTGATTATGTTAGTCAGTTTACCTGTGTCTAGTTAATTTAGTCATTATTCCCTCATTGGTCTGTGTATTTAAGTTCCTGTTTGTTCAGTTTCAGTTTGTTGGGTCTCGTCGATTGTTATATGTTACTACTTTCCTGTTTGGACTACCTATATGTGGATTTAATTAAATGCTGTCAACCTTCATCGTCTTCATGTGTGTTCATCTACACCGTAGCACGACACATTTAAGGGTGCACTTGAACCTGGCTTGACAAGACCTCTCATTCTTTCATCCATCACTCTGCCATCACAATAAACTCTGAAATCACTAACAATGTGATCCCTTCTAATTCTCCCTCTAGAAAGCTGATGTATACATAGATGATGTTTTTTTGAGTGACTGATGTTTATGTGAACTCACGTGTGATAGTAGTGCTCCAGGCTCTGGGAACAAAGCCACTCCTGGAAGGCAAAGTCTCTGAGCAGCTGCACTTGGGCCTCAGTAATCTCCCTCCAGTGATGCTTTTCCTTTACCACTTCCTCCAGCCGAGACAGCACACATAAACTCAGCTCCTCCAGAGTCTGTACATCTTTAATGAATGTAAAATAATTGAAAGAAAATGTTATAAGATTCTTACCACGAAAAACTATTTTAGGATTATTCTTTTTATACCTCAGTTTCATACCATCACTTTTTTTTTACCTACTTTAATTTTTATACCAAGATAATAGATCTTCTTGTATACTGTTGTAAGGAGGATTTAGGCAGAGTGGATTCCATAAGCGGGTCTTTTTTTTGGTTTTTTTGCATGTAATATAATTAATATTAACAACTCGTGGTCAGGTCACATGCTTGGGTCAAAACACAGGCAAAACAATCCACAGGCAGACAAATCCAAAACAGTAATCCAAAAACGTGAGTCAAAAGAGCAAAAGCAAAGGTCATAACAAATATCAACAATGGAACAATGAAAGAATGCTTAGTAAGGCAGTGAACTGGCAATACTTCGCAAATTGGCAGTACAAACAAATGACTTAAATACAGGGTGACAGGAAATGACAAGACTTGAATTGATGTTGCAGGAACAGGAAGTGGCAGAGTTCAATATTCAGGTGAAGGCTCCCTCTGGTGGACTGGAGCCTGATCAAACGTTACAGATTCCCTCCCCCTAGGAACACCTCTAGGTGTTTCTTCTAGGACGACCCCTTGGTCTGGGTGCCGGACGATCTGGGTGAGTTTGGTGAAAGTCTCTGATAAGTGATGAATCCAAGATGTCCTTAGTTGTTACCCACGCTCTCTCCTCCGGGCCGTATCCCTCCCAGTCAATGAGATATTGCATCTGACCCCTCCTCCTGCGAGAATCTAGGATCTCCCGGACTAGGTAGGCAGGAGCTCCCACGATCTCAAGCGGTGGAGGCGGTTCTTCGTCAGTGGCTTCCTGGGTTAGGGGGGAGGGATGGGGTGATTAGGTGGTTAGTATGAAAGTTTAGTAGGTGGGTTAAATTGACGTATAATCTTAAAAGGACCAACGTACCTTTGACTTAATTTCTTGCACGGGAGTTTCAGGCGTAGGTCACGAGTGGAAAGCCACACCATTTGACCTGGCTGATACTCAGGATGTGGACGTCTGTGTCGATCAGCTTGGATCTTTTGAGATCGCATAGCCTGCTGGAGACGGACATGAGCATTGTCCCAGACCTGTTCACTTCTTCTAATCCAATCATCCACAGCAGGCACTTCAGATGGCCCCCCAGACCAGGGAAACAGAGGAGGCTGATATCCAAGGACACATTGGAAGGGGGTAAGCCCAGTTGAAGAGTGAGTGAGGGAATTTTGGGCATACTCTGCCCATGGGAGGAATATGCTCCAGATGTGAGACTGACATTGATGTTTAAATGTTTGCAAAAAGCTCTCCAAACACGGGATGTGAACTGTGATCAGTCAGATCTGGCCCTCGATCAGTCACAATATCATCTGGTAGTCCGTAAATCCTAAATACTTGATTGAACAAAACTTGGGCAGTTTCCATGGCAGTGGGTATTCCTTTCAATGGAATGAGACGACAAGACTTAGAGAAACGGTCAATGGAGACCATAATGGTGGTGAATCCTTGAGAGTTAGGCAGATCAGTGACAAAGTCAATAGACAGGTGTGACCAGGGCCGTTGGGGAATTGGTAGCGGTTCTAGAAGTCCTGCAGGCAATTGTCGAGGTGTTCGTGACTGAGCACAGATCTGACAAGCACTTACATAATTACTGACATCTGCAGATAATGTGTGCCACCAAAAATAATTTCTGACCAAAGCCGTGGTGCGATTAATTCCAGGATGTCCAGAAGCAGGGGATGTGTGAACCCATTGAATGGTTCTGTTACGAAGACTTGTTGGAACATAGATTTTCCCAGCTGGGCACTCTGGAGGGGATGGCTCTTCGTGTTGGGCATGTTGAATCTCTTCCATAATATCCCACTGGATGGGTGCGATGATGATGGAGGGTGGTAAGATGGTTTCTGGTCTCATCTGTGAATTAGCAGAGTCATGGATTCGTGACAATGCATCTGCCTTACTATTTTTGCTCCCTGGACGGTATGTGACTGCGAAATTGAATCGAGTGAAAAAGAGTGCCCATCTTGCCTGACAAGGATTCAAACGCTTGGCATCCTTGATATTACTCTAGGTTTTTGTGGTCTGTAATGACCTGAAAGGGATGAAGGGCGCCTTCTAGCCAGTGTCTCCATTCTTCCAGAGCGGCCTTGATGGATAATAATTCCTGGTTACCAATATCGTAATTGTTTTCGGCTGGAGTTAACTTTCTTGAGAAGAATGCACAAGGGTGTAACTTGCCGGGTGTTCCATGACGCTGAGAGAGGACAGCACCGATTCCACAGTCGGAGGCATCAACCTTGATGATGAAGGGAAGTTTAGGATCTGGATGCTTAAGAATGGGAGCTGTGGTGAAACTGGACTTGAGCTTGTTGATTGCTGAAGTAGCTGCCTCCGTCCATACAAACTTCTTGGGTTTTCCTTTAAGTAGTGAGGTGACAGGTGCCGCTATGGTACTGAAATCACAGATGAATCTACGGTAGAAGTTTGCAAATCCTAGAAATCGTTGTAACTCCTTAACAGTGCTGGGTATGGGCCAGTCTGTGACAGCTTTTACTTTGATGTCATCCATCTCAACTCCTGAATGGCTAATATTGTATCCCAGGAACTTAATTGATGTAACATGAAACTCACACTTTTCCGCCTTGACAAAAAGACCATTTTGGAGTAGGCGTGACAACACAGTTCTTACATGAGAGATATGATCCTCCATGGAGCAAGAGTAGATCAAGATATCGTCTATGTAGATAATCACAAACTGATTTAAGAGATCCTTAAAAACTTCATTAACGAAGGACTGGAAAATTTAAGGTGCATTGGCCAACCCAAATTGCATAACCAAATACTCATAGTGCCCCCTGCTGGTGAGAAAAGCCGTCTTCCATTCATCACCCTCATGGATTCTGATGAGATTGTAGGCAGATCTGAGGTCCAATTTAGTGAAGTAGCTGGCCTCACGTAATTGCTCCAGAGAAGAAGGGATAAGAGGCAAAGGATGGCGATTCTTAACAGTGATAGCGTTGAGTGCTCGATAGTCAATACAAGGTCTTAAACCACCATCTTTCTTGTCAACAAAAAAGAACCCAGATGCTGTGATGGGGTGTGGATGGCCTAATAAACCCATAAGATAAGGCTTCTTCAATATATTCTTCCATGGCCTTGGTTTCAGGAATAGACAGCGGGTAAACAACTCTTAGGTGGAGAGGTGTTAGGAAGGAGGTCAATGGCACAGTCCCAGGGGCGATGAGGTGGCAACTTGGTGGTGTTGTCTTTGCTTAATACCTCGGCTAAGTCAGCATACTCAATAGGGACATTAGTGGGTAGTGAAATTGGATTCTTGGCTAGATGAGTCGTGCAGACTGGAAGCTTGGTGGGCAGCTCTAGACAGTGAGAGTGACAATGAGGTGACCAACTGACCAACTCCTTCTCCCTCCAGGAAAACTGTGGGTCGTGCGTAGACAACTAAGGATATCCTAGGATAACTTGGTTTCGTGGTGATGATATAACATAGAGAGTGATTTCTTCCACGTGAAACAGGCCAACTCTAAGTTTTATGGGAAGTGTTTGATGAGTGATATGACATTTACCGACAGGACCATCATCAACGGCAGTAACAGCAATAGGTGGTTCACATTTGGTTGTAGTAATGTTCAACTGCTTAACTAAATCTTGATGAATCACATTTGCAGCAGCTCCAGAATCTGTTAACGCTGAAAAATGATGGTCTTGATTAGCAACTGACAAAATGATGGGAAGGTGACAAGCATAAACTGATTTGTAAAGTATTGAACATGTGACTCACTCGATAACTTGAAAAGGGGTTTGCAGCAGGTTTAACAGGACAGTTGGAACAGCGATGTCCTGATTCACCACAGTAGAAACAGAGTTGATTGAGTAATCTTCTTCTCCGTTCATCAGGTGGTAGGTGAGTTCGTCCAATTTGCATGGCTTCAGTAGGAACAGACTGACATGTTGTTTGCGCAGTAATAGTAGGCACATAAGCGAATTTAGACTTGGGACTTGGTTGAGTTCGTAAAAGATTGTCAATCTTGATAGCAAGGGTAACAAACTGGGAGAAGTCGAGGGAGTCATCTTTACATAGTAATTCCGCTTGAAATTTAGCAAACAGACTTGAACGAAAAATGTGCTTCAAAGCAACATCATTAAACCCACTTTGTGCTGCGAGAGTGCGAACTGGATAGCATAGTCATAAGCTGGTCTGTTGTCTTGACGTAACTGAGTTAGTTGAGTGGCTGCGTCCATGCCCCCACCAGGATATTGGAAGACATCACGAACCAATTGAGTGAAATAACTATAAGACTGCTGGATATGTGTGTCATGATCCCAAACAGCTGTAGCCCACTCTAATGCTTTCCCGGTAAGCAAGGTCATGATAAACGAACACTTTGTATGGTCTTGGTGATAAGTTTCAGGTTGGTTAGAGAAATAGATAGAACACTGTCGTAGGAAACCAATACAGTTGTCAGGAGAGCCATCAAACTTATCAGGTAACGCAAATCTTACCGGGTCAGGTCGTGGGGCAGGGAGAGACCGAATATACTGTGTCAAATGCTCATTGGTGGCATGTAGCGTCAACAACTGGTGTTGAAAACCATTCAGCAGATCCTTTTGATACTCGATGGTAGAAAGGAGTTGAGAGACTTCCGCTGGATCCGCACCAGGCGAAGTATTCTGTAAGGAGGACTTAGGCCGAGTGGATTCTTTATTATAGGATCTGAGCATAAAATCCAAACAATAGTCACAACTCGTGGCCAGGTCACAGGCTTGGGTCAAAACACAGGCAAAACAATCCACAGGCAGACAAATCCAAAACAGTAATCCAAAAACGTAAGTCAAAAGAGCAAAAGCAAAGGTCATAACAAATATCAACAATGGAACAATGAAAGAACGCTTAGTAAGGCAGTGAACTGGCAATACTTCGCAAAGTGGCAGTACAAACAAATGACTACAGGGTGAATACAGGGTGACAGGAAATGACAAGACAGGAACTGATGTGGCAGGAACAGGAAGTGGCAGAGTTCAATATTCAGGTGAAGGCTCCCTCTGGTGGACTGGAGCCTGATCAAACGTTACAACTGTTAAACAAAATGTTTAAATTTTAAAAATATAATATAAAAAAAATTAAATGATAAAATATTTAAAAAAAAATATAAAAACTGTGAAACCACTAACCTGAAAAAAAAAAAAAAAAAAAAAAACGCAATTTAAAGCATGAAGTCCACTAAAACATAGGTTGAAACAGATTTTATAGGGTCCTACAGATATTAGAAAATATTAAAAATTTTACGAAATTTAATGCAGGGGCGCAGCTAGGTTTAGCCACCCCACACACAACTGCTAAATAGTTGTGTTTATTTAGACATGCAAAAAAAACGAGCACATCAAACGGGAGACTTTTCAGACACGCACTCCATGTCACCTCAGCACCAGGTACGAGTCAAACGAGCACGGAAAGAGTACCAGTGATGAGGAGCATCTGTAGAACAACAAACAGTGCCACTCATAACATGTGCTCTTTCAATTGCATGCACAAATACGACAGTGCACGCTGTAGCCTGTATCATTTAATTTCAAAGCACGAAAGAAACCACGAGCATGCAATGTCACGGTTATGTAGTTTGTTAAGTCACAAATTACAAAAAAGAAGATTAAAAGTGGACTTAAAACTGTGCATGTAATTATTTATTATTTATGAGACATAAAGCACTGTCAGCATCAAGTTCAGCAGCATCAGCTATTTAAGTAGCAGCCAAAATATCCTAATAACCAGCTGCTGTGATGTCTGTTAAACAAAGGACAAAATAAAAAAAGAGGAAATCAATAACTTCTGTAGTTTTAAGCTTTATCTCTATTTAATTTAGAATTTAGTGTTTGATAACTTTTTAAATTATATTTTCTACTTGCTGTAGTGCACAGGTAAATATGACATTTAATAAATATTAATGAATTCATTAAGCTAATGAGGCTTATGAATGTTAAATTGACAGCTCTCAATTATACTGTAATATTGAATGGTTATAGTCAATGGTTAAATATTAGGAAAAAAAATTAATAGAGACATCAGTTGTTATCAGTGATACTTGCCTTCAGTCATAAAAAAGATGGCATTAAACAAATATAAAAAATATACTTTCTTTTAGATTGAAAGTGAAAAAAAATGCCAGTGTGTTCATAATTAAGATAATACATTCAAATATTATTATACAGTTTGCAATATCAAGCAGCAAAACAATATGTTTTGTGGCCACGGCTGTTCTTACAGGGAAAATAAGGTGGATAGACCTAGGGCTGGGTAATATGCAATATATATCGGATGGATGAAATTAAAAGTCTATCGTTTCATATTATGCCCTATCGTTTATTTGGTGGTGCAGCAAAATACATCGTTTACGGCAATACTTTTTCATCATTTGAATGACGGCAGTCTTGCATTACATGGGGATGCAGGCAGAAATGTGAATAACATCATGCACTCACATCACGTTGCGGTGCGAGTGGTAATGAAATCTTCAACTGATTTTAGGCCGTTGATACACAAACAACAGAGTTATATGTGCACGCTGTCTGTTTCTGTGTGAGAGGAGTGCATAAGCCATGCATCAGCTGCTAATAGAGTGAGCATTTTTGCCCCTCTATTGACTTTTTAACGATTTGATTGTATAAACACTTACATGCATCCAAATGCCCAGCTTTGCAAGTATCCTCATAAACACAGTCATTTAGGTCTTAAGGGAACGTAAACAGTTGTGAGAAAAAGCACATGTGTAACAGTATTTTGGATCCTGACTTCGGTCTTAAAGGGGAAGCTGTCCAATGTCTCTCCTGTCTGCCATTCATGTTAATCAAACAGTGAGAGAAAATCTCTCACTGCTCTAGACTAAATCACTTTTGTAATAAGAATAAGAAGAAAATAATTAAATAATGATAATGGTAATAATTATGCTATGATCTTGGTTTTGCGCAACTTGTCAGTGAAAAACGGCTCTGTGTAGTAAATGCTGCTCCACGTGAAAGCACGCACGTGTAGAGATTTACCGCTGATCACAGAACCGGCTTTACTGACGAGATGCGCATTAATAGTGCCAATATTTATCATGCATCCCTAATATACAAATATATATATATACACTAACACATACAAAGAGTATATGCATGCATACATACATACATATACATATATATATACATATACATATACATATACATATATATATATACATATACATATACATATACATATACATATACATATATATATATATATATATATATATATATATATATATATATATATATATATATATATATATGTGTATATGTATATGTGTATATATATATATACATATATATATATATATATATATATATATATATGTATATGTATGTATGTATGTATATATATATATATATATATATATATATATATATATATATATGTATATGGAGATAGATAGATAGACAGACAGACAGACAGACAGACAGACGGATAGACGGATAGATGGATAGATTAGTCTTCACTGTGTAGAACTTACACAGTGAAGACTAATTAATTTACACGACGTATTTCTTATTTATTGCAGTTTTTGTTCTAGGTGTAGTTTTTGTTCTTATTTCATCACTGAAAGTTTATTTATCTCGAATGAGCTTTTTTTTTTGTTTTTTTTTTTTATTAGTTTGATATCGACATTGGTGGCAAGGATTATGAAAATTCTATGGTATCAAAGATTATAATATCATAAATACCTTATTAAAAGAAAAAAATAAATATATTGTTATGTATATCCATAATGTGATAATAAAAAAATTACTCACACCACGATACAAGATTTTGGTCATATCACCCGCCCCTAGATAGAATCCTTAGGTAAGCCAGTAAAAATAGCATTACAGTGTAACGAGGAGGCTGAAGCAACATTAGAATCCATTTGCAGAAGTTTATTAGGGAAAGATCTTACAGACAGAGTCGTTAAACCAGGCAGAGAGTCAGTACCATAATGGCAGTACCTCCCCGTCAGCTTTGTGTTTTCATTGATGGTGTATTATTTATTTGTTTTGTAATGCTTTTATGTTCATAATCATATTATTAAAATACTGAGAACAAAAATAAACGCACATTAACACGTTCATAATTTTATGTAATTATTTTTTTAGTATCCTGAAACTCTCCCGAGCAGCGTTTTGAGCTCAGATGAGATATTGTTCATAGAGCGCCCTCAGGCGACCGTTAATTTTACATCAGAATGAATACGCTACCTACATGTGATTTACGAACATTTATAAATTAGCCACCAAATTATCATCATTTTTGTAAGTTAACAACAATGCCACCTCAGTAAATTAGTAAAATATTAAACTGAGTTATTGCCTACATAACATATTTTAATATAAATGATTGTATGAATTGTGGGTAAAAAGTAGTGAACGAATGTAGGGAATGAAGTCGTTCACTCAGAATTCGGACAGCACTACAAAATGGCTGACACCCGATATAGTGCACTACATAGTGGATAGGGAGCGGTTTCGGACACAGCAGCTGACTCATGTTAAATAGTCCCAAACAGGAAATGATTGCAGAAGCAGAGGGAGCGGTGAATAGTCAGTACTCAGATGAAGGCTCCCTCTGCTCGTGTGGCATTACATACAGTAATCAGATCAAGAGAAAATAAATGCATGAATTAGTTTCTTAGCATTAAAAGATAAAAATGATGAATCCTGGCAATGTTTGACAGGTGATTGAAACAAGTTTTGGTAACTTGATTAATATGTAGGGATGCACGATATTATCGGACTGATATCGTAATCAGCCGATAATGACTTTAAATGTAAATATATGTAAAATGTAATATATTGGCATCGGCCCGATGTGAAAAAAATATGCCGATATGTCTTGCCAATAAGAGGAATACGTAAACTCACATGTGCTCAGGGTGTGCTAGTGATTAGATAATGTCAGCAGTGTGGCTCTTTCTTGAAGCAAAGTTTTTTTCTGAATGATGATTGGATTCACTGTTTTGGATAGCTGCATTTAATCTGTGAAAACACGTACAGAATAACATGTTCGCTGTGACAATGACAGCCTCCCCCAGGTCCTAATGTCCATTCGGTAAGGAGTTAAAAAAAAAAAAAAAAAACACATTATTTTTCACATAATATATCTTTATTCCACACTGCTCTGTCCCTTCTCTGAGAAACACGCTGATCATTTCCTGCTTTTATGAAGCCCCTCCCTCAGAAATAGGTGATGGGCTCTGATTGGTTAGCTAGCCCAGTGTGTTGTGATTGGCTAAACCACCTCTAGTGCACATCTAAACATCCCGCCCCTTACCTCAGCGGCATGTGCGCCGGTTGTATTGCAAGCAACGGCGTCATTAATATCGCTTATCATTTTCAGCCCGATTAAGAAGCAGAGGATATTATTGAAGATGATCATGCAGAAACTGTGCATGCACAGCTTTTAATGGTAGGGCTATGTTTTTTGTTTGTTGTCTCATACTTTTAGATACGTTGTTATTTGTAAATGTTACTGCTAATGTTAGCTTTTAACATGCGGTTTAATCATTATCAGATTAAAGCTTTAATACAGTATGGCAACTGCACGCCCATCCATGTTTTATGCTTCTCATAGCTATGTGAAAATCCAACATACTGTATAATTGGAACAGTTCATTGTTGGAGCTGAGCTGAATGATAGAGAGAGACAGAGAGAGAGAGAGAGAGAGAGAGATGCAGAGCATGTGCAGAGCAGGGGGACGTGAGGAACAGTATTAAGAACCGCTGCTTTAGAACATTGATTTTAAAACTTGTGAACCCATTAGAATCATTAGAAGACAGAATCGCGATTCTTATGTGAATAGATTTTTACGTGCACCTCTAGTTTTCTCTTCCTCTTCTCTAAAGCAGCACAGCATGGCCTCACCCCCTTTGCTGCCTTTAAATGACTACAGGGTTTATCTGGGTTTGTTATGTCACAAACCAGGGAAGTAACTTGTTGTAGTCCTTACCAGCCGTTGTAGGATTAAACTGCCAGAATTTTAAAAGACAATATCTCCATTTGCATTGAACTTTGCAGATACAGCAACATTACACACTAACTATGGTTAAAAAAAGTTAAAATCGCAATCCAATATCGTACATCCCTATTATTATGAGACTTCAAACTCAAATCACAATCCAAAATGACAGGCAGGTTTTTCACCTCTTTCTTAGGTTGCAATGCTAAGGAACTTAATCCAGCTTCTATCCTCTCCCTCTTATTTTTTTTTTTTTTTATATATTTTTTTCCCCACAACAAGAATTTCAGTTTTTATCTACATTCAGTTTTAAAAAAAATGCATTCATCCACTTTACAATGCTGGACAACCTCTCTATTACAACAGTGTCTCTGAGCTTAACTGAAATATTTTTTGTCATAAGCATGTTGTATTTCTGAATTATGCTGCTCAAAGGGAGCATATATGAAAATAGAACTGGCCCAAGAAATGATCCTTGTGCAACACCAAATAATATTTCATAGCACTTTGATGTACAGTCACCTATATTCACTATTATATTTTTTGAACCAATTTAAAACATTACCAGAGGGCCCTATATGTTTTTCCAGATGCTTTAAGTGCTAAAATAACGAGTGAAGCATATAGAACGTCTGATTAAAACACTTTATTTACTTTATATGAAGCATACACTAATAAAGAGAACAGTCTTTTTTTCATTTCATAGTCCAAGCTTTAAAGAAAAATAGAGACATGAAATAAAAAAGTAGAATAAATGCTTGACATACACTATTTCTGCTGTTGTAGCAGCTCACAAGTGATTTCTCAGCCATAGTTTTATGTAACAGTAGGTGCTCTTGGGCATGTGATCAGATATGTGGATCTTATTGATTAGTCAACTTACATGCTAACAACATGACAGTTTTGAATGTGTGTGGGAAAGAGACACTTGTTTGTGTTCGGATAATCATTAATCAACATCAATGGATAATCAATGAGACTTTTCATGTGACTTTTCCTGCACTTCCTGTATTTCCTACTTCAGTGAAAAAAGTGCTAAAAGTTGTTATAAGTCATATTATGGCAAATGAGTTAATGAGTGGTCCTCTGCTGCCATTTAACTGGTTTTACTGGTTGTGCTGGTGCATCTTTTCACCTGCTGAGTTGGCATCTATATAAAAAACAGCTCTTATTATACTGTAGCTGGTGCAATGTGAAGTTTAATGATGATGTGAGGTTGCATTGAAAATGGCAAAAAGTTTTTTGTTAACAATGTGTGTACTGTGCATATTTATTACTTATATATAAAAACACACATGCAGCATATATTTTGAAATATTTTATATATATATATATTATATATATATATATATATATATATATATAATATATATATATATATATATATATATATATTCATATTCAAATTACAAATAAATATAAAATATATTTAACATATAAACATAACATTTTTCTTAAATACATACATGCATTTGTGTGTATTTATATATACAGTCATGGCCAAAAAGCAGTGACATAAATTTTGTGTTTTGCAAAGTTTGCTGCTTAAAGGGATAGTTCACCCAAAAATGAAAATTATGTCATTAATGACTGTCATTAATGAAAATTAATGTCGTTCCAAACCCGTGAGACCTCCGTTCATCTTCGGAACACAGTATAAGATATTTTAGATTTAGTCAGAGAGCTTTCTGTCCCTTCATTGAGAATGTATGTACGGTATACTGTCCATGTCCAGAAAGGTAATAAAAACATCTTCAAAGTAGTCCATGTGACATCAGAGGGTCCCGTTAGAATTTTTTGAAGCATCGAAAATACATTTTGGTCCAAAATATCAAACCAAAACCTACGACTTTATTCAGCATTGACTTCTCTCCCGGGTCTGTGATGAGCGCGTTCCCAACACTGCAGTTTAGTGATATCCGGTTCGCGAACGAATCACTCGATGTAACCAGATCTTCTTGAACCAGTTCACCAAATCGAACTGAATCGTTTGAAACGGTTCACGTCAACAATAAGCATTAATCCAAAATGACTTAAGCTGTTAACTTTTTTAACGTGGCTGACACTCCCTCTGAGTTCAAAATAAACCAATATCCCAGAGTAATTCATTTACTCAAACAGTACACTGACTGAACTGCTATGAAGAGAGAAGTGAAGATGAACACCGAGCCGAGCCAGATAACGAACGAAACATTGACTCGTTCTCGAGTCAAGAACCGGTTGCATCGGTTTTCGGATCACCGGTAGTGATGGGAAGTTCTGTTCTTTTCCGCGAACCCGGTTCTTTCGGACAGTTTGATTCAATAAAACCAGTTGCCGAAAAACGGTTCACCAGTTCTTTTGCGCTCGACGTAATGACTTCATTGGCGATGACTTGCCCTTGATTCAAGCCTTCGGTTTACCCGCGCTCATAAAACATTAGCAACAGAATCAGTTCAGAAATCAATCACCAAAAGAACCAGTTCGGTTCAGACGCGCTATGTGTCAGTCTGAATCACGCATGCGCAGTATCATCAGCTCCTCGGTTCTCGAAACGGACGCGTCCGACAGAAACGGTTTTCTTGACTCGAGAACGAGTCAATGTTCGTTCGTTATCAGTCTGGCTCGGCTCGGTGTTCATCTTCACTTCTCTCTTCACAGCAGTTCAGTCAGTGTACTGTTTGAGTAAATGTATTATTCCGGGATATTGGTTTATTTGAACTCAGAGGGAGTGTCAGCCATGTTAAAAAAGTTAACAGCTTAAGTCATCTGTGGATTAATGCTTATTGTTGACGCGAACCATTTCAAACGATTCAGTTCGATTTGGTGAACTGGTTCAAGAAGATCCGGTTACATCGAGTGATTCGTTCGCGAACCGGATGTCACTAAACTGCAGTGTTGTGAACGCACTCATAACAGACCCGGGAGAGAAGTCAATGCTGAATAAAGTCGTAGTTTTTGATATTTTTGGACCAAAATGTATTTTCGATGCTTCAAAAAAATTCTAACGGACCCTCTGATGTCACATGGACTACTTTGATGATGTTTTTATTACTTTCTGGACATGGACAGTATACCGTACATACATTCTCAATGGAGGGACAGAAAGCACTCGGACTAAATCTAAAATATCTTATACTGTGTTCCGAGGATGAACGGAGGTCTTACGGGTTTGGAACGACATGAGGGTGAGTCATTAATGACATAATTTTCATTTTTGGGTGAACTATCCCTTTAAGCTGTTATGGTGTTCATTCATATTGTTTCTAGATTATTGTGTAAAGTGATCAGATGCATTTTAAATAATTGCTAAAAGCTTCATTGGCCAAAAAATTTACTTTTCATAAAAAAAAATAATTTCACTGTTTTTTGATTCTGACACAAAATGACCAGCTAACATTAACTGACTTATCATATCAGCAGCACATGTGAAAGTGTGAATGACTACTGGTCAGGTGAAATCACTAATTAGATTGTAAGAGTAGATTGATTGTTGTAAAAGGAGGGAAGAAGCACTTCAAATCATTGTGTTTTTGTTAGCAATGGTTAGCTCCAAAGAAACATGTGTAGCCATCATCATTTTGCATCAAAATGGCCTCACATGCAAGGAAATTGCTACAAAGAATATTGCACCTGAAAGAACAACTTAACAAATCATCAAGAACTTCAAGGAGAGAGGTTTGACTGCAATGAAGAAGTCTTCAGGACGTTCCAGAGTGTCCAGCAAGCGCCAGGACCGTCTCCTCCTGAGGAGTCAGCTATGTAATCGTGTCACCACCAGTGCAGAGCTTGCTCAGGAATGGCAGAAGGTTGGTGTGAGAGTATCTGCACGCACAGTGAGGTGAAGACTTTTGGGCCTGGACAACGGCCTGGTGTCAAGAAGGACAGCAAAGAAGCCACTTCTCCCTAAGAAAATGTCATGGACAGACTGAAATTCTGCAGGAAGTACAAGGATTGGACAGCAGAAGACTGGTGCAAAGTTATTTTCTCTGATGAAGCTCCCTCCCGACTGTTTGGGACATCTGGGAAATTGATTGTTCAGAGAAGAAAAGGTGTATGCCCTAATAGTCGCTACTAATACTAATCACTAGTCGACCAGAAGAGGCTTGGATTTTATTAGTCACTTAGTCTCATAAAAAAATACAAATAGACAGTATAAGTCATTATAATCCATAATTATGTCCCCACTGGATGCAACAAATGCCTCGTTTATAATGGTTTCTAACATTTTTGTCTCGTTGCTCCAAGACACAGCATCACAATATGGTAAGGGGCGTAACCTTTCTGTCACTTGCTTGAGGTATTTTTGGCCAATCATAACGCACTGGATAACTGGCCAATCAGAGCACACCTCGCTTTTTAGACCGATGAGCTTTGTAAAAATCAACGCGTTTCAGAAAGGCGGAGCATAGATGAGAAACAATAATGTACAGTATGTGGAAAATAATGTTTTTTGAACCTTAAACCGAATAAACATTTCATTACACCAAATACACAAAATAATGTTCTTTTTAGCAACATTATATGACCCCTTTAAACTGAGAACAAAGAAAGCACTGGTTTATCAAATTATTAAAATATTAATGCAGTCTCTTTACTGTTTTCCACTGACACATTAATAATCATTACTTCTGCCAGTGCGCTGTGGCAGGCTTTATGCGTTTGCTTGAGTGCTTATGGCTATGTAGACAATTAAAGACTCATTATGCAATTAGTTGACTAATGCGTCAAATGAACAACTACTAGTCGACAAGAAGACTCCTTAATCGAGGGCAGGCTACCATGAGTCCGGTGCTGTACCAACAGTGAAGCATCCTGAGACCATCCATGTTTGGGGTTGCTTTTCAACCAAGAGAGTGGGCTCTCTCATACTTCTGCCCCAAAAACACTGCCACGAATAAAGAATGGCATCAAAATGTCCTGCAAGAGTGACTTCTTCCAACGATTTGAGGAATTTGTTGATGGTCCATGCATTTTCCAGCATTATGGAGCACCATGTAACAAAGCAAGAGTGACAAAGAAGTGGTTTGAAGATCATTACATTGAAATTTTGGATCCATGGCCAGGCAACTCCCTGGATCTCAATCCTATAGAGAACCTGTGGTCAGTCCTCAAAAGGCGAGTGGACAAGCAGAAGCCCACAAATTGTCAACAACTCCAAGAATTAACAAGGCAAGAATGGATCGCCATCAGTCAGGATTTGGCCCAGAAGCTAATATCCATCATGCCAGAACGAACTACAGAGTTTATGAAGAACAAGGGACAACACTGTAAATACAAAGATCTTCAACCTTTCACTGACATCAGCCATCATATCACCCTGCTTAAAATCAGCCACCATCATTCCTGTTCCTAAAATATAGTTGTCGTGTTGCTTAAATGATTACAGACCAATTGCACTAACACCAGTAATTATGAAGTGCTTTGAGAGATTGGTCTCACAGCACATCGAAACCAGCCTCCCCCCCCCCTTTGACCAACACCAGTTTGCTTACAGAGCAAATAGGTCTACAGATGATGCCATCACCATAGTCCTTCACACTGCACTTAACCACCTAGAACAGCAGGGAACCTATGTAAGAATGCTCTTCATAGATTACAGTTCAGTGTTTAATACAATTATCCCAGACATTCTAATCAGCAAATTATCTGCATTGGGCCTCTCCCCCTCCATCTGCATATGGATAAAGGACTTCCTCACAAACCGCCCACAAACTGTTAAGCTCGGCTCAGCACTGGCTCTCCACAAGGCTGTGTACTCAGCCCTCTACTCTACTCCTTTTACACATATGACTGTACTCCCACTCATCCCACCAACACCATCATCAAATTTGCAGATGATACCATAGTGATTGGACTAATCTCAGGAGATGATGAATCAGCCTACAGAGATGAAGTTCAGAAACTAGAGGAGTGATGCTCTGTAAATAAATTGTCCCTAAACACCTCTAAGAGCTCATTCTGGACTTCAGGAGGCATCATACTGAACCAGCCCCACCCTACATCAATGGGGAATGTGTCGAAAGGGTCCACACCTTCAAATTTTTGGGAGTACACATATCCAACGACATGTCTTGGTCTGCTAACACCTCAGCAACCATCAAAAAGGCACAACAATGGTTGCACTTCCTCAGAGTGCTCAGGAAGAACAACCTAGAGTGTAAGCTGCTGGTGTCCTTTTACCGCTCTACCATAGAGAGTGTGTTAGTGTACTGCATTTCAGTGTGGTATTCCAGCTATACTGCAGCAGACAAGAAAGCCCTTCAAAGTGGGGAAGTCGTGGCCTAGTGGTTAGAGAGTTTGACTCCTAACCCTAAGATTGTGGGTTGGAGTCTCAGGCCAGCAATACCACGACTGAGGTGCCCTTGAGCAAGGCACCGAACCCCCAACTGCCGGTGTGTGTTCAGGGTGTGTGTGTGTGTTCACTGCTGTGTGTGCACTTTGGATGGGTTAAATGCGGAGCACGAATTCTGAGTATTGGTCACCATACTTGGCTGTATGTCACGTCACTTTCAAAGAATAATCAACACAGCCCAAAATATCACTGGCTGTTCACTACTATCCCTGGAAACCATTGCTCACTCCCATTATCTCTCAAGTGCCAAAAACATCATCCAGGACACCACCTGTTTAATCTTCTGCCCTCAGGCAGGCGGTACAGATCCTTAAATGCAAAAACCACTCGCTTACAGATCAGTTACTTCCCAATTGCTATCAGGACTTTAAACTCATAAATGCACTAATGCCAAATACTATTCCAACCACGTTATTCTTTTAACTACAGTCACTTATTTCATTTAAATCTCTTCTGTCTATACTGCTGCTATTGAACATGCAATATACAATATTGTACAATATGCAGTATGTCAATCTGTAATACCACTGTCTGTACACTTTATTTATCAAAACTTCAAACAAATGCACTAAATAATATGTCAGGTGAAATTACCATATCTGGTTACTAAATGTGAAAAACTATATCTGCAGTAAGGTGCAATAATACATGTGCAATAATTTACACTATATGTCAATTGTGCAATACTATATCTAGTCACTAAATCTCTACAGGTATTCATTCCATTTAAATTGCACCTTTGTATAAACATACTGTGCATATCAATGTGAAGGCCAATGTGCAATACTATAAATGGTCACTTTACTCAGATTGCTCAATGTGAATATCATAACTCAGTCACTTGTTGTATTTATTTGTTAAATTATACTGTACAGTCTTATAGTCTAATTTATTGTCTGTGGTTATATGTTTGTTTTTCTAACACCAGTCAGGAGCAGTGATCCTAATTTCGTTGTATGCAGAAAAATACAATGACAATAAAGGCGTTCAATTGGCTCATTATATTTTTTGCAAATAAAAGCCTTTAATAACCGTCACCTGTCCCCTCTGTGGGACACCTAAATTTACTTCACAATATTACAATTAAATCCTAATCTAATCTTGACAAATTATATATATTTGGAAATGTATAAGACTCCTAAATAGATATTTTAGTTTTGTTAAAAATTATGTAGGAAAAGTAATAGATTAATTTATGACAAGAGTGCCTCAAAAATTAACATCATAACTGGAGTTCTGACCTTTGTTAAAAAAAAGTCTTCTTCGTTGCCTTTTTCTCTATCACACTTTAGAAATCATCAGAAATTATATATCAATTCAAAACTTAAAATCTCAAAATTCATCCTTTGAAACCCATTTTAAAATCAAACATTGTCGTGAAAGTGGTACATCAACACCGTGTTACAAAATGCTTTTATTCATGAATTATAAAAATGTAAGTTTGTATTGTGCACTTTCAAGTCTATGTTCAAAAATGTGAGTGACAGTTGAGGGGTTAAAACTTATATGCTTATCATTGTTTTTCAGTATTCCATAGAAACATGGAAAAATAATCTACAAATACTGAAGCAGCAAACTTTGCAAATCACAAAATTTATGTTCCTGCCAAATCTTTTGATTGTACATAATAAATATACGCAGTACTCACACATATATTATTTAAATAAAAACTTTTATTTCGCATGCGATTATTCACGATTAATCATTTGACAGCACTAATTGAAAATAGTGATTATAGTTATTGGGTTATATAAACAAAATTGACAATGCTAAGCAATAGGTGTTATGATCGGCAGTCTGTCATTTTGGGCAAATAAAAAGGTTTGTCTAAAATCATTTTGTTAAAAGTTGGATTTTATGTGCCATGTATGCAACATAACCCTTTGCAAGTTACATGCTTGTTTATGTGATGAATTGCAACACTTGTGTTTTTTTTTTTTTTTATGATGTAACATACATTTTATGTATTATATTAGGACAGGTCACATAGTTGCAGGGCTCTCCAGTGCAACCATTTCAGCTGCATTTGTGACTGAAATCTACTGCCTGCGATTATGAAAAAATATTTAAGAGCACCAGTGTGACTGACCCAATTCAGCATTTTGAAATCAACATGATTTTGACTTTTATTTTCTATTTTCTGTGTGGCTTGGACACGGCATCCATCAGAAATATACTAGGCACATTAGCAAAGCGGCGCAGAGATATATATTATTTAAAAATGTCTAAAAAAGGCCTCCCTCCACCCCTCAAATTAAAAAATCCCCTCTCACAAGAGTCAGCTAAGAGGATAATTAGCTGACTTTTTCGAAAATTGTGAATAGTGAATGCATAGTAATGATTGTGATATTTAATTATGACTATACATTTTTACATATAGTAAAATTTTATTATTTCTATAAAAAAAAAAAAAATTGAAGGCCCCCCTGCAATACTGTTGCGGCCCACAGGTTGAAAAACACAGCTCTAAACTAATACTTCTAATATTATAAACAATCCTGGTGAGGCAAATCTATAAACTAAAAGTGTTTGTTTTTAAAGTGTTGAACTAACCTTCAAACAAATACTTGTATTCGGGCAGGCTGTGTCTCTGGAGCCATTCTTCAATCTGACTTTCCTTGCCTTTCTTCCAGCGCACCTCCCAGAAGAAAATCCATGAGACTGAACAGAAGACGAAGGTCAGCAAAAACAGTCGGTCCATTAGACCATGTTTAGACTCCACTCAGACCTCTGTGAGCTCAGGGTCTGACTTGCTTTCTGTCTTATCTGGTCCCGAGTACTTCTCCCATGTTTTCTCCTGCTGGGGAAAAGGACAGCATACATATAATTTAGACTTTGTCGAGTGTCTATTGTAGACAGCCTCTAGCTTGTAATGTGACACAAGCAACAACGGTCATGTCCAATATGCTTCAAAATATCTTATTTTGTGTTCAACTGAAGAAAGAAACTAATACAGATTTGGAACAACTTAAGGAAGAGTAAATGGCCATTTTCATTTTTGAGCGGCAATTAAAGCCTCAGGTCAAGTGTATGATGACAGCTTTGTACATCTCGAATTTGGGGATTTTCTGTAGAACACAAAAAATATTTTTGTGAATGTTGAGAACCAAACAATATTAGAGCTCAATGACCTCCAGCATATAAAAAAAAAAATTCAGAGGCAGGAACTGGTCAGTGTAGAAGGAAAGCTGAATGTAGCAAAATACAGAGAAATCCTTCACCAAAACATGAACATTAAGTCATCATTTATTCATCCGTATGTTGTTACAAAACTTTAATTAAAACAATGTTTTGTAACAACATAATTGAAATGCAGCATGATAGTACCTACAACAATGAGATAATGAGGCCTATTGGTTAGAGAATTGGACTTGTAACCAGAAGGTCGCAGGTTCAAGTCTCGGTGCTGGCAGGAGTTGTAGGTGGGTGAATGTGAAGAACAGCGCTCTCTTCCACCCTCAATACCCATGGCTGAAGTACCCTTGAGCAAGGCACTGAACCCCCAGTTGCTCCCCGGGCGCTGGATATACCTGCCCACTGCTCCGGGTGTGTGTTCACGGTGTGTTCACTTCTCACTGCTGTGAGTGTGCACTTGGATGGGTTAAATGCAGAGCACCAATTCCTAGTATAGGTTATCGTACTTGGCAAATGTCACGACTCCAAAAATTATTTTTCTCACAGCCGTTTTTTTTTTTTTTTTGGCAAATTCCAAGTTTCCATCTGGCCACTCTGACATAAAGCACAGATTGGTGGAGTGTTGCAGTGATTGTTGTCCTTCTGCAAGTTTCTCACACACATGATCTCTGGAACTCAGCCAGTGAATGTCAGGTTTTTGGTCACATCTACCCTGATTGGCCTGCTTTTTGAACAATTCTGCTTCTTCCATGTCAGAATTATAGAGATCACTATGCTCCTGGGCAGCTTCCAATGCAGTAAAAAATGTTTTATAGCCTTCTCAAGAGTTGTGCCTTGAAACAAACCGGTGTCTGTTCCTTTGACAACATGGCTTGGTTTTTGCTCTGGTATGCATTTTCATTTTTTTTTAATTTTTTTTTTTTTACAATTTACAAGGTTACCACAAATCTGCTTTGTCTCATTGATTGGTTTTTGCTTTGTCATTACAGGGTATCAAGAACAGACTGATGTATATGCGTGTGTATGTGTGTGTGTATATATATATATATATATATATATATATATATATATATATATATATATATATATATATATATATATATATATATATGCAATCTTAGTTTCACCGGGTGACAGACCTCTGCTAAATAATTACTGCAGTTCTTCCATTATATCGATTAGATCTTTAAACATTCAATTCCTGTTATCAGTACTGACTTTAATATTAAATCTATTACATCGGTGTATACTAGTGAAGCAAAATATACAAAGACAAAGTCCCCGAAAAATGTTAGCATATATTGCCTAAATAACAATCCAAACCTACATATCTTGACCTCTGAATCACAGTGGCATAAACAGAACATATGCAACGCAGAATAATCACATAATGTCATAAAAAAAACAATACTCAGTACTGAAATACCCACAATGCAGTTAAAGTAATCAATACGCCTAAAAAGTATTGTACGACACTGTAGTATTCAGATTTAGACAACATCTGCAGTATCGTCTTCTAGATATTTACCTTGATGGATGTCTATTGAGAACCGGAAAGACCGCAGGGTCTAGCGCTAGCATAGATGACGCAGGAAATGACGGCTAAAGTAAAATAAGGAATGTGTCGCATAATGTTGACGTCAAAGGACGCTTTGTCGCAAAGTGCAACCACACACGAGGGCTATAGTGCCAATCTCTACCATTTTCAGCCGTCATGGTAAAGTATTTATTTCAATAATGCTTAACAATGTGCACAATGGCTTTATTTCTTCTTTGGTTGAATGACAACTTGTCTTTTTGTGATTTAGGGAAAACAGAAGAAACAGAAAAAATATGCCACCATGAAAAGAATGATCAGTTTAAAGGATCAGAGGATGTAAGTATCATCATTTGTTTTATCATGTTATATTATATTATATTTTAAGCAACACATGGATTAAAATGGTTCTCATAAGTTGATAATATTGGTTGCGTGTCACAGAGAGAATCTAATGAAATGGGAAACCGTTACAAAGTACACTAACGTTATCGGTCAAAATTTAGGTTGTTTTGATTTGGTTGAGTTGGTGTTCAAGAAACTATCCTTTTAATATCAATGTTGAAAAGTGTGTTTAATCTTTTTTTTTATTTTATTTTTTTGCTTAAAACTTTTATAGAGACCACTACTAACAAAAGTTTGGTTTAAGATTTGGGGGGGGGGGGTACTTGTATTAAACAGTATGCATTAAACAGTACAATCACTCTGTTAGCACCTGACATGGCAATTGATGCCCAAATTAATGCTATGTTTAAACGCATCTTTTATCATACAAGCGTGTTTTTCACTACTAAGTGACGTTACTGACAGAGGTTCTTTGTGTGGTTCTCTTGTTGATCACCACCATCCTGGAGGTCAGGGTTTTCAGGTCATCATAAGAAACACTGCAAGACTCCATACACAAATAAGTTTGGATGGGCGATATAATGCTATACACAAAAAAAAAAAAAAAAAAAGTAGACATTTTGTTTAGATTTTTCATTTGCTTTTAAGCATTCTAGCACAATAAGCAGTGAAAAGAACTCAATTTGCTACTTTAAAAAGTAGCATCTCATAACCTTGCTTTTTTCAATTTTTTCAATTTTTTTTTTTTTTTTTGTCCAGAAAAGAACAGGACAGGGCAAAAACACAAAAGAAGAAGAAAGAAGATCCCTCAGTCATTAAAGAACAAGAAGTGTAAGTTTGAATTCTATATTTCTGATTGTGTTTGTGTTACTTTGCATCTATTGATGCATGCTGATTTATTATTTTGCAGAAATTGCAATATGCTTATTTGAATGGCATGATATATCAACATTGACTCACAGTATACAGTTTGATTATATCTATCCTAATATTTTCTCCCCAAAAAATAATAGCTTTTAGTGAAAAGTTTGGATATGGGACTTTAAAAAGTTAATCAATGATTCCCAGAGGCAAATAAACCTTAATCAGAACTTAACGTATTAACAAAAATAATACAGCCATACAGAACTTCAAAGCTCTAAGTAGCTCTCTCCACATTCCATTTTATAAAGCATTTTGAGCATACTGATGTCATGGTAAATTCCATCTCCACATGTAAAACAAAATAGTTTAAACTTAATTTAAAGTGACAGAGTGTTTAGCTGTACCATACAAGTATTATTTAAAATCAAATAAAATTAAACTTTAAAATAATTTTTTATATACTGTCCAGTAGCTTTGCCAAAAGTACCCATACTTCAGTACCAAGTCAATACTTCGATTTTAAAAATTTAACCATACCAGTCTTTCTGCAAAACCTGTAATTGAGAGTAGAGGATCAATCCAGTACCTGCTAATAAGCAGAAGCTTTTAATCTTTACTGTATTTGTGTGAGCGCTTTGTAAAGAGCATCAGAAATTTCAGTTTCAAGTCACAGCGTACAAAGAGCGCCAAATGAGCTCTAAATAATTTTATAATAATTTGTTTTTAATTTAAGATTGTCATTCACAATGCTTGATGAGAGTATTTCATATACTTTTTTGCTTCAAATAAAAGTTTGTGATGTTGTGGTTCACCTTGAGGCTGTTTGGCTTGGTTCATGGCTTAAAGAGTTAAAAAAGAAAAAACTTCAGAAACAAGTGCCATTGAAAAAGGGGGAAAGTCTATAGCAGGTGCATTGAAGGGACATTAGCTTCATTGATTATAAAGGGAGTGCTCTTTGCTTGTATTTTCTATGTAGGCTAACCCGTTCATAATTTGACTAAAAAATATTATTTTTTATGCTGCGATTTACACACTGCAAAATTTCGAGAGTGAAGGACAAATATCTATCAAAATAGAATTGTGCATTATGTGTTGATCTTTTTAATGCAATATTTACATAATTGAACAGTAATTTGAGGCTCCATACTAAATGTTTTAACATATTGTTTACTTACTGTTTAGTACATATATATAGAGAGAGAGAGGGAGAGAGAGAGAGATTTTTTTATCAAGCAATTAAAATATTTATTTTTTTATTTAAAAATGTTTAAAATAAAAAATTAATGTAAAATAGTCAAAATAGTTTTCCTATAGTACCGAAATTTACTGTATTAGTTTCATCTACTGAAATTCTGGTACCATGACAACACTACTGTCTAGTAATGGTTACATCCAAAAATTTATGATAAATGTACTTTTTCCTAATTTTCAATTGGAACACCTGTTCTTGTAATGTCCTTACTCTTTTTGGATCGACTTCAAATTAGTCATGACGCACATTTTTCATAAAACAAGATATTTGCAGAAACTTTTTTTTTTTCTTAAATCCATACTTGTCAAATTTACCATTAATGGTTCATCATATAAATATTCTAAAGTAGTAGTTCACCCCACAATGATAATTCTGTCATCATTTACTCACCTTCACAACATTCCAAACTCTTCAAATTCAAAACTGAATTCTCTCTCTCTCTCTCTCGCTCTCTCTCTCTCTCTCTCTGTGTGTATTTGAATAAGGGGCTCAATGAATCATAAAACTCACAGATCAATTCTTATTATGCAAAAATGTAACTTTGTGTTCTATTTACATATTACTTCTTTACAAAGTACTTTGATACCACAGCAAATACTACCAAACTTATAAAGTTCAAACATTATTAATAATAACAGAACAGTCAGTAATAAAATGGGACCAACAACAGCTTGTTGAACAAAAACTTGATGAAACAAGTGTACAATGGACTGCCTAGTGTGAGTACACCCTTATTCTCCTGCATCACCACACACACAAGTCTACCCGCCCACACCTGCACTCGCCCATCAAGTGTTGTCCCTCGCTGCACCTTTTTGCGTTGGGTCCCGCAGTTCCCTCGATAGTGCAGGTCTGTACTTGGAATTATAATGTTATGATCGAGGCTCTGGTCTCTGAGCATAACTTGTTTTTCTATAACAAACTATAAAATATTTTCTAAAAAACGTTAATGCTCAATGAAAAGCAGATAGCTTTGGTTTTATAATTAATTTGATTACACTAATGTTTAAGTTGAGATTTATAAGAAATATTTTAGAACTATTTAAAAAGAATACTGCTGTAAAAAAGCACCTTATTTGTTTAAAGTGTTTGCAAACCAAATGTTATTGCACTTTTGTTCATATAGCAGTACTTTTAAATGAAAAAAGTGCACAATGCACAACTTTTGAATTCAAATTTTGTGCATAACAATGCGATTTAATCGCAGAAAAATCATGCGATTTAATCGCAATAAAAAAAAGGTTTAATCGTTGCCCAGCACTAATAAATACACACAAGCATGTATATATTTCAGAAAAATAAATGTTTATTTATTAAATAGATTTATAAACAATATAAATATATGATTGTAAATACATGTAAATATTTTCTAAATATAACCTTTGTGTGTGTGTATATATATACATACATACATATATATATATATATATATATATATATATATATATTTAATAATAAATATACACAGTACACACACATATATTTTGTATGTGATTATTTTTATTTTGGTTGTTTGACAGCACTAGTAATATGTTGAGTAATATTTTTGAGTCATTGTATGCATGTGTTTGCATTAATTATATATAACAATTTATGCCTCAACCTATCTTTCTTACAGAGCGAAGCACCCATCTTGTATGTTCTTTCAATACAACACCCAGCTTGGACCTCCATATTACATCCTTGTTGATACCAACTTTATCAACTTTTCTATTAAGGCCAAATTAGATGTTGTCCAGTCAATGATGGACTGCCTCTATGCTAAATGTAAGTCTCCACATTCTCAGAGTTACTTTCATCAATGCTGATGTTAAAGACGATGGGTGTTATGGGGCAGTTGTGGCCTAATGGTTAAAAAGTCGGACTTGTAACCGAAAGGCCACGGATTCGAGTCTATAATTCTGGGAGGGATTGTAGATTAGGGATCGACCGATATGCATTTTTCAGGGCCGATACCGATTATTACAGATCAAGGAGACCGATAACCGATATTTTGAACCGATATGTGTCTAGTGTAAAAATGAAAATTAATGTCAAAATTAAGAATAAAAAGGCCTCTGACAAAGACTCTCTTTAAATTATTTTAACACATCTTTAATTCTGAGAACTGTTCATAATAACAATATTAATAATAACAACAAACATAAAAAGTGCTGGGAGCATCCATCAGCAGCATTCTGTAAACTAAGTAAAACTTAAAGCAAATTTAAACAGCATCAAATGAACAAATAATGGAAAATAAATGTAATCTCTCTCTCTCTCTCTCTCTCTCTCTCTCTATATATATATATATATATATATATATATATATATATATATATATATATATATATATATATATATATATATAATGTATGTGTGTGTGTGTTATATTTAGCATTTTATTTGCAACCCAGAATTGCATTAAAATCACACACAACCCATATTGTAATAGTGTTTTATTTTTATTTTTGATGTGTAAAATGTTTGTTTGACTGTTTATCACGGCGATACAAACTAGGAAGTATACAGGACAGCGTCATCCAGAAACGTGCAATGTGAGATTATTGACAATTTACAATATTAGCATAGGGTTATTAGCACGGTGCAATTTGTGAAATAAACAGGGGGGGGGGGGGCAGAGGGGGGGTGCTTTTGAAAAATTTTATGAAATGTTTTTAATACGACGGAAATTGTATTTAGTGTGATCTCAGTTTAATAAAAACATTGTAAGCCTACGTTAGGCCTATTAATTGTAATGATTTAATGTCCACGGTTATTCAAAACAACAAATTACATCGAGAAAGCGAGCAAAGAACACAACGGAGCTTTTTGAAACTCCGAATCAGTTAAACCATTGCGTCGCAAAATGATTCACTGTTTCGATGCGCTTCAATCGGATCGCGTATCGCGAATCATTTGATTCAGATCTGGACGTCAGAGCGGGTTTGCATGATGTTTGCATTATTCAGCAGAGGCAGGGATGCATAGACCAGAAGGGGGAAATCCCCCCCCGGCAAATCGCACCCTGGTTATTAGTCAAATGAGAGAGCGCGGCCGCGGAGATAACTAAATCAGGAATAGGGAGCTCGCGTCGCTTCAGTGTTTCAGCTCTTCAAAATTGCATAATGGTAATTTTGAATCTGTATGATAAATTATTTTGCAATCATGTTAGAATAAAGCAATATTTCTCCAAATATGCGAATTTTTTTTTGACTAAGAGCCCTAACGGAACGGACGCTGTTCAGTGAAGCTATGTGAACACACAAAAAAAAAAAACGCAGCAGACGTGAGTGATTTCATTCGTGTTGATAATCTATTCACAATATAACGTTAAGTTGGCCGAATGGTGAGAGAAGTAGGTTTTAGTTTCACTATCTCAGCATTGATGTGATGATCCGTTAAAGCATATCACTGCAATGACGGACATTGACCGGGAATTCACAGTATAACTGAACGGGGCTTGTCATCATAAATCGATTATATTTAGGTGTTTTGCAACTTCAATGTAGTGATTTATTGTAACTTCAGGAACGTTTACTGCATTCTTACCTTCGAGAGATAACTTATTGATGTGTGATGATGATCACTGAAGCAGGTCCTGTGCTTTCGGTGTGAGAGCGGAACATTTTCCACCCGCGCCAGGCGTATTGATTGGCCAGGCTCGTGACTCCCAACAAATCAGACGGACGATGGGCGGGGCTTAGTCTAGGCCACAGAGTGGTGCGCTCTGACTGAGGTGGCTGGATCATTGCCAGATCGCGCATTTCAAAATAAAATGTTTTTATCGGCAAATCGGTTTTGAAAATGGCCGATGCCGATAACAATAAAAATGCTTAATATCGGCGCCGATAATCGGTCGACACCTATTGTAGATGGGGGTTAGTAAATGTATAGCACTCTCTTCCACCCTCAGTAACATGACTGAGGTACCCTTGAGCAAGGCACGGAACCCCGAACTGCTCTCTGGGCACTGCAGCAAAAATGGCTGCCCACTGCTCCAGGTGTGTGTTTAGGGTATGTGTGTGCATGCACTTGAATGGGATAAATGCACAGCACAAATTCTGAGTAACAGACACCATACTTGCCTACATGTCATGTGACTTTCATATATGGGATATATTGATCACTGTAGTGATTCCAATGCAGCAACATTGAACAAAAATGATGCTGTATTTAATACGGAGTTTACAACATAATCCTGTGGATATAGGGCTGAAAATGGAGGGTTCCTGTTTTGTTTTGTTTTTTATTTAACAGAAAATTTAAGAGATTTCTATTTTTTTATTCACATGGTAGTTCACAAAATGTAGCACAGTTTCCCTATCAGTGCACATTCTCACTAAACAAATCAGAGCAGATCACTTAAGGTAAATTAACTGGGATGAACCAGGATTTTACTGAACAGTTCAAAGGGAGCATAGTTTGCTTTTTGGGTTAAAAGAATTTCTTGGTATGAAATTTGAATGGTATGACAATTAGAGATTAGACTGTGCAGAAATTGAAATCTAATCACGCTAATACACACTATACTCATAGTCACGCAATGCTGATGTTGTTAACAAAATAATCTGAGAATAAAGTATAATAATTTGCACAGTTTGATGTGATATGAGCTAATCGATTGTTAGATTAAATCACCATTGGTAGCGCGATTTATTGTAATGCTTTTTTCCTCAGTTGGTCAGAACAAACGTGGCAGACTTGTTACTTGTTCGTGTGAAGATATTGTTTGGATGTTATTATTTTGTTAATATTTTTATTTTGATAATGTTTTAATATGTGATTGCTAAATAGTGTATTGAATTGTGTGTGGTGACTGACTGCCACACATTAGCCGCGTTTCACTGTCAATGAGGTGTGGGCGGCCAAAACCGGGCATGCTAGTGCGTGCCAGGGCCAGTCGCGTTTCCACTGTCACTTCCGGGGCTTGATCGTGCCTCGTCGGGGGTTCCTCGGGGCCAACGGCCAGGGTTTTTTGGCCCGACATAAACCTTATGCCAAAGCGGGCCAGCTGGGGCTAGAGGAGTGGTTATGAACAAAGGCGGATTTTCTCCACGTCTGCAGAGCGTCAGAGCTGCGGATCATTTCAGAAAGCTAACAGCTATAACACCAATATTAAAAACTTTTTAAAATAAGTTGAGCTCAAAACTCACTTTCAGTCAGCAGTGAGTGTTTGAAATAACTCGATCCGATCCAATGTGGATTATAATCACCATAAAAGGCAGAAATATTTATAAGCGATGCAAAAGAATATGGACGCTCGGTATTAACGTTACCATAGTAAACATGGTAAATGTGACCGTTTGAAGAAATCAGACATCAGCTTCTTATTCTCTATCACAATCGTGTAGTAACATATTTTAGTCTCGTCTCGAGAGTTTAGCTCCACGTAGCCTATGTCATAAAAATATAATAATGGTTTTTGTTTGGGAGCTTTTATAAAAATAGAGAAATTATAATTCATTCTTAATGTGATGTATGTGACTACAAATAAACAGAAACAGTCTCGACTGAATAAGCAGGCTATTTTCATAACGCTTCAGCATTAAAAATAAATAAATAAAATAGAAATACATTTATTTCTGTGACAAATTTTCAAGCCTGATAAATTAATTCATTATGCTCAATGTATCACTCATAGTAAAACGTTGATGCTTTTGAATTAAAATATTTAACAAAGCATGCAAACAAAAGGCCGCTGTTATCGTGTTCGTTTTGTGATCACGCATGTTCCACTGATTTATTTCTTATTCGTTTTCTGATAACTTCTCTTTGTTGGTGAAATGATTGGATTGCATGACGTTGTTCCTGAGAGGCGTGTAAAGGGCGGGTTTTAGTGAAGTGCAGCGGCGCTTCAGGCCCGACGGTGGAAACGCAGTGCTATTTTTGCCTCGTGCTACTGGCCCGAGGCTATAAGCCCCGCCCGGCCCGGTTTTTTGAGCGCTTTTTAAGACTTTGCTGAAAGTTGTAAAGAGGGTGTTATAGTGGAAATATTAGATTCATCCGCGCTGGAGCTGTAAATTAACAGCACAGTGAGCACCTGCAGCTTCTGCACCGCTTACGTACCACACATGGGCTGCATGCGCACTGTAAATGGAATATGCGTGAACCCAGTGTAAGAGGCCGCCTTACATGTAGCTCACAAAATCAGGCTTGCGGTATGTGTAAGCTATTGTGCAACAATTGCACAATTGTAAAAACAAAAATGCAATGCATGATCAAACATTTAGGTGAGATAAATATATATTTTCAGACCCTAATTAAATGTCTAAAATTCCTGGTTGGAGTCTTACTATAAATAATTCTACATGATAAAAAGAAGGCTTTAAAAAGATCGATATCGGTGATCGTATCGGCAGATACTGGTTTCTGTGATCGGTGATTGGCCTCAAAAATCCTGATCGGAGCACCATTATTAAAAACCTACTTTTGCGAACTAGTCCTAGGTTTTTCACTCAGTTCTGATCAAACCACTGCAGTGCAATTCTCTGGACTCTCTAGATCAATAGTTATCAAAAAAAAAAAAATTTTTATTTTGTCCTTTGGTGAGCTATAATGGGGTTATTTAGAAAGGGGGCATGGCCAAATATACCCAAAAGCCTATAAAACGTAAACGAAAACTCAAAACGTTACGCTATACACTATAACAATTAAAAAAGCTTAAAAACACAATATTTCTATGGTAAACTACTTCAAATTGCAAAAAAGTTAATATATTCACTAGTTCTGTCAAACGATTAATCGTGATTAATCGCATCCAAAATAAAAGTTTTTGTTAGCGTAATATATGCGTGTGTACTGTGTATATTTATTATATATATATATATATATATATGAATACACACATACAATGTATATTTTGAAAATATTTACCTATATTTACATGTTTATATTTATATCATGTATAAATATTTTTATTGTATAAACATAACACTTTTTTCTTATATTTATGTGTGTGTATTTATATATACATAATAAATATAAACAATACACTCATATATGTTAGGTAAACAAAAACTTTTACTTTGGATGCGATTAATTGTGATTAATCGTTTGAGAGCACTGATATTCACACAAACACTAGATCTTCATATCATATGATAGAGCCCCTCATTCTGAGCAGCTTTGCCTCTAGGATCACTGCTGTCAATCAAACTGTTCAAGTATTTGAGATTAATAAAAAAAAAACTTTTGTGAACTAGTTCTAGGTTTTTAACTTAAAATCAATAAATCCAGTGCAGTACTATTCTCTAGACTTTCTAGACCAATAATTATCAAAAAAAAAAAAAAAAAAAAAACTTTGCATTTGGACAACTTTAAACCGGTCATTTTGTAATATGTTCTTTACATAGTGTACCCAAAGGCCTATAAATCCTAAAAGAAAGCCCACAACTTCTCAAACTGTGTGAAAATGCATAATTTCATTGTAAACAAGCATGCAAAATTAAAGAGAGATTGTGCAAAAAATAACACTAAAATTGTTATAAAGGTTGAATACACAGTGTTGTATGAGAAATTGTTGTGATTGGCAGTACTCGGCGCCTGGTCAGGAAATGTCATGTCCCTTACCATAGCCGGCTGCCAGCTTCAGTGTAAATATTGCGTCAAAATCAAATCAATTTGAACGCAATTTAAACCTGGATGATTGTAACCACTCTAAGTTTGTCCAACTTGGGAAAGCTAGCATGTCTCCGACAAAGTGATAACACTAAACCAGGTCTCATCCCATTCGTTGGTGTTTGTGATATCACAAATCCCGGAAAATATACATTGTAGTACAAACGAGTCGTTCATTGTAGTTTTTGAAAAGTGATTTCTGTTAAATAAAATATCTCTTTTTGAAGTGGACTTTGAGTTTTGTCATTTTGCAGAACTAAAGTTGAAAATGTGAAAAAGCATAATGGGACCCCTTTAAATTTTTTCCTGTATTTCTGATCAAATAAATGCAGCCTAGATGAGCATAAGAAACTCCTGTTAAAAAAAATAAAAATAAAAATCGAGTGTACATTTGTAGTTTTCAAGCTAATAATTAAAGGGTTAGTTCACCCAAAAATGAAAATTCTGTCATTAATTACTCACTGTTTTTTTAAACCCATAAGACCTTCGTTCAACTTCGGAACACAAATTAAGATATTTTTGATGGAATCTGAGAGCTGACTGACCCTGCATAGACAGCAACGCAACTGAAATGTTCCCAGGTCCAGAAACGTAGCAAGGAGATCTGTAAAATAATCCATGTGACATCAGTGGTTCATCCACAATTATACAAAGCTATGAGAATACTTTTTGTGTGCAAAATAACAACTTTATTCAACAATTTTTCCTCTCTGCATCACCCTGGTGCCATTTTGGAGCATATCCGCTGAACGTATGCTGTTCTGTGTCAGCTGCGTCATGCCAGAACTGTTTCCTATGTTATTGTGATTTGATCTGAACAGAAACAGTGTATCGGTGTGACACATACGTCAGCATACGTCCAGCGGATATTCTCCAGAATGGCAACAGGGTGATGCGAAGGAGACAAATTTTTGAATACATTTGTTTTGTTTTCTTTTGCGCACAGAAAGTATTCTCGTATCTTTGTATAATTGCGGATGAATCACTGATGTCTCATGGATTATTTTACAGATCTCCTTGCTACGTTTCTGGACTCGGGAACATTTCAGTTGCGTTGCTGTCTATGCAGGGTCAGACAGCTCTCAGATTCCATCAAAAATATCTTAATTTGTGTTCCGAAGATGAATGAAGGTCTTACGGGTTTGAAATGACATGAGGGTGAGTAATTGATGACAGAATTTTCATTTTTGGGTGAACTATTCCTTTAAGCTAATTTTTTTTTTTTGTTGTTTCATTCAGGTGTTCCTTGCATAACGGACTGTGTGATGGCTGAACTTGAGAAATTAGGGATGAAGTTTCGAGTGGCTTTGCGGTAATGCACACTTACATGACATACATGTAACAGTAACAGTGTCTTGAACACTGTGGACCAAACCATTATTTGGGGACGGGGCATAATAATAATCATTTTTATTTAAATATCCTTTTTTTATTTATTTAACTAAAAAAATTAAGCAAATAATGAAAAGTTGTTAAATAAGTTTTGTTTGTAAAATCTTTGTAAAATCAAGTTGAACTAATTGCAAATAATAGTTTTATTTTTTAAAATATGCACATATTCACTCTAAATCACATTCAGTTATGAATTACATGAATCACACCTATATTTTCTATGTAACACATTTTTTTATGCATAATACTGTCGGTTGTTTAACATTTCTTTCATAAAACAGTTGGCAAATATTAAATATTTAGCTACTTACATTTTGCACTCTTTCACTGTTAAAACTAAAGCACTGGGGGACACACCCAGCTACTCTGAACAGTAAAGCTTGTCTACTCTGATTTGATTGGCCATCATAATCATTTTGGTTATGATGAGCACTGTTAAAGCTCTAAGGCAGTTGATCCTAAAAATGTATCCCCTAAAACGCCATCCTAACAACACACAGTGCAATGTGTAACATAGTACAGCAGACCAGCATCAGACAAACATGCCATTCACTATTTCACAGAACAAAGTGAGCAAATACATTAACATGGTATGTAAGCTCAATGTACATTACACAAATATGCACATATAAAAGATATAATTTTAATGCACAAATAAATGCATATGCATGATAAATATTTTGCAGAAATTTCTCTGATTATAGGGAAAATTACTAGCTTTGTTTGCCCTAGTCATTTCATGCTTTAACTTGTCGCAATGATCTAATTAAAAGGCATTTTTCTATTTAGAGCTCTATCTATCTAGAGTTTTTGAAATGCTGGTAAATCAGTTGCAGCATTTTCTGGCCTAAGTAGTAGTTATTTCAGTTCTACCTTTGTTGCAGTGTGTGCCTCTGCAGTGGTCATTAGATTAACAACATTGTGGACAGCACTGTCATTTGCCGTAAATGACATTTGAACAGTTTGTCCAATTTGACAACATTACAGTTTCAACAGAATTTACATTACATTTAATCATTTAGATGACACTTTCTTCCTAAGTGACTTACAAATGAGTACAATAGAAGCAATCTGTCATCATTCCTGTTCTGATTTATGAATGGCAGACATCCCACTTTTCCTGCAGTGTTCTATGCAAAATCCCAAAAAATTGAGTGAGTGTATTTTTGGTCATTTCATCAAAAGTTGTCTGCATCTGGAATGGTAACGGTGTAGATAAAAAAAATAGAAAGTTGTTGTGTATGTGAATGTGGTGCATTTACCAGATAAGTTAAAATTGGAATTTCACTGTGGTTTTAGCAGGTTTTATGTCTGAAAAGTGGCTACACTTTCTTTCTTGGTTTTTATGCTGATTTGAGCTTCATTTGTAGGATTGCAAAAGATCCCCGCTTTGATCGATTACCTTGCTCACACAAAGGAACGTATGCTGATGACTGCTTGGTGCAAAGAGTAACGCAGGTATGAGAACTTTGTAGTATGTGGGGTTATAATTGTTTAGCTTTACTAAGATGGCAGCATCCTTATTTGTAACAATTTCCCCCTGATTTTTTTTATTTTAATTTGGGTTGCATTATATGCCAATTGTCAGTGGGTAAAAAAATTGGGTAAAATCACTTTGATTATATTTTATTCCCCCAAAATGTATTAAAGATATCTTAATATCCTTGTAGATTTTGATTCTTAGATCTTTTTTTCTGGTATCTCCATTTGAAGGCCCTATATGATTCCAGAGATATAACAGAATCCTAGTGTTGCTCCAAGGATTTGTTAAATTGTATACATTTTCAGTGGTCAAAAACCAAATGTTTTTTTTTTTTGTAGTATTTTTTTTTTTTTAATTTGCTAAAAGTATACATTTTATAAATTCATGCATTTCTTGGAAATTTAGCCCATGAACTTGGCGTTACTCTACAGAAGCTACAGGAATGTGATTTCTCTCAAAAAAATTAGCTTCTTTCCCATGTCTCACACACTTTTTGGACTTAATTTTATTGATAAACATGAATATGCACACCTATTTATGATCTTTTTTTTTTCATGGTTCAATTGAATAAAAACAGAGTGTAAAATGTTGTAAAAACACTAACATTCAAATAATTGCATATTCACCAATTAATTAGAAGTTACTGATTAGATACAGTATGGCTGTAGTTAAGAAATATGACTGTTTAATAAGCTTTCATTCCACCAGGTCCAAAGAAATGCAAAAGCAGATTTTGAATGCAGGGATTATGAGGGTTAAGACACAGCAAATGTGGAGGGTTCACAAAAGCAAGGAATCAAACAAATGAATAAAATGAGATTCTCAAATATACAGTATATTAGGAGTAAAAATGAAGTAAATTCACAAATCAATAAAATAAATGAGACTATGAAACAATTCCAATCTCAGAGCTGATACCCTTTACATTATGACTAAAGCATTCCCATTTGTTTCATTAGCACAAATGTTACATTGTGGCCACGGTGGACAGGGACCTAAAAAGGAGGATTCGAAAGATCCCAGGAGTCCCAATAATGTACATCTCCAATCACAGGTACTTAAGCTCTCTTTGCTAAGTCTTATCTTAATGTTGCTGAGGAGTGGGTCTTGGGGGGGGGGGGGGGGGGGGGGGTTGCCTTATCAGGTGGTGAGTGTAAGTGAGAAAGCCTAGGTTATGTGCAAACTCCAAAATTTGACTGAAGTCAGATGCTTCCCATAATGATGATCTGGCAGTGTTTGCATACTTTTTCATAGACTGAGTGGATTAGATGCAATATTTGTTAAATACACAGACGTTTCAAACTTTTTTAACTTGCAACAAACCCTTTTGTTTAAAATTTTAAATACTGCTTAATAAATCACCTGTATGTAGATGAATAAAGTTTAACATAGGCCGATACTATTAAAATAACATTAAAATTGCATTTTATTTTAATTTTATTTTTGTATTAGGGATGCATGAAATTAGTTAGTTCTATTATAAAAACAGATTTATGAGCAATATCGGAAATAAAGGTGTCAGAATAACATGAAACACATGGTCCCTCTGGAGAAGCTGCGCAGATTGAGCCAGCCAGCTGCTCTCAAATCACTCTTACAATACTTTGATGGCATACATTACAGTGACATGGCATTGCCACCATCTCAAGTCAGACAAAATTTCTAACTTGCATGCACTGCTTTTTTTTTCTTTTTTTTTTCAGGTATAACATTGAGTGGGTGGATGCCATTGTTGATTATGGAGGGTTGTGGGTTGTTTTTTTTTTTTTTTTTTTTGGTTTGTTTTTTTTTTCAAGAATTTGTTTGTTGGATAAACCCCCTCCTTCTACATTAAAGATTTCACCTGTGAATTATGTTCAGAACTTGGTACAATAAAGTTTTTGGCATCCCAGATCCCCAGCAGCTCAGAGTACATCAGAGGAAATTAAAAGGTGGAGAAAATAAAGGAGGAAAATTATCTGCAACCAATGAAAATGACTAACCCAAATCTAAATGACTAGTCCAAATCTAGTGGATGTTGTGGGGAACTTCAGTGATCTAGGACATCCTCTTCTTGATATTAACGTGTTATTGATTTAAATTATGTGGTGTCTCCCATCAGTGATATTGGTTTCATCAAACATATTAAATTGGCCTAGTAGTCTTTAACTATTACAATATGTTAACAGCTCACCAATGCAGTTTTAAATAATAATGAACCTTTTCCTTGACGCCACTCCCTGGCACTCTTTTATGTTCATAGAATGGTAGGATTTTTTTTTTTTTTTGTCTTCATCTTTACAATGACATCTCTGTCAGTTGTTTACACATCTGGTTGGATCCCTTTTGCTTGGAGGCTGTCATAAATAAAAGTCACCATAAATAAATTTATCAGTATCCTTGTTTATGTCAAATTATTATGTTGTTTGTCAATTATTATAGTTCATTATCATTGGCCTCTTGTGGCTAAAACCATATTTACATTCTGCAGTGCTACACACAGGATGACTTGATTGCAATTAATTGTAAAATAGGCTACTGGGACAATGTACTGGCTATATATATTTTTTTTTCTTTACTATCTTGCTTTTGCTGTTCTAAGGAATGATTTATGCCTTAAAAGCACTGCATTTCTTTAGGTGCGCCAAGCAGTATGTATTAAATTATCACAAATCAGTGACCATTGTTATAAATACTTGCATAGGACTAACTGGGCATTGAATTTCTCAGACTACATTGCTAAAACTGCCCGGTCCTGCAGATTTGCTTTATACAACATTAGGAAGATCAGGCCCTTTCTTTCGGAACATGCTTTACAACTCCTTGTTCAAGCTCTTGCAATGCTCTCTTGGCAGGTCTTCCAGCCAGTTCTATCAAACCTTTACAATTAATCCAAAATGCTGCTGCAAGATTAATCTTTAATGAGCCGAAAAGAATGCACGTCACACCTCTGTATATCAGTTTACACTGGCTACCAATAGCTGCTAGCATAAAATTCAAGGCATTAATCTTTGCCTACAAAACCACCACTGGCTCTGCACCCCTTACCTTAATTAATTACTTCAGACTTACATATCCTCTAGAAGCTTGTGTTCGGCAAGTGAATGTCACTTTTATTGTGCCATCCCAAAGAGGCACAAAATCACTTTCACTGACTTTTTCATTAACTGTTCCCTCCTGGTGGAATGATCTGTTTTGTTTAGCTTTGTTTTTCTGTAGAATCTCTATCTTACTATCACTCTCTCTTGTTTAAAGTGATAAAATATAACTCAATTCCCACCATATTTCTGATATTATTTATCAATCTAATCTGATTAATTTGATCATTCACTTTTATTCTAAATCCCCAAGTGCAGCGCACCTGCAGCATGTTAGCATTTGTTAGCTTGTCATTGGTGTTTCCATTTGTGCCTATCACTGTTTTCTTTTCTCATCTCCTCTCTCTCGCTCTGTTTCTTTTCTCTCTCGCTCTGTTTTTTTTTTCACAAGTTCATCAAACAACTCTGGTAAGAATTTTTTATATATCGGTGTGTGTTATATTTTCTTGTTATTTTTTTTTTTACCTGTTGCCACATGTATAGTTTATCTCTCTGTCGGCGACGAGGGATTCACATGTGATAAATGCAGGGAATTAGTTAGGCTGACAGAGAAGATTTTAGAATTAGAGACATGCATCCAAACTTTAATTGAGAACAGTAAGAATGTGAGGGCTCTAGATACGACTTTGGATGTGACTAGCTAAGGGAGTCCTGTACATTGTTCGGTTCCGGTAACAGCGCCTCTGCAGCAGGGCAACTGGGTGACTGTGAGGCGGCATAGTCGGGGGTCAAAACACCGCTCTTCTGTTCTGATCAAAACATTAAACAGGTTCTCCCCACTCAGTGAAGCACCCACTGAGAAACCTGATGAAAGTGCTCTAGTTATTGGCGATTCTATTGTACGGAAAGTGAAAATAGAGACACCAGCCACCATAGTCCAATGTTTACCGGGAGCCAGAGCGCCTGACATCTTAGCAAATTTAAAAGTGCTGGCTAATGCTAAACGTAAATACAGTAAGATTGTTATTCACGCCGGCGCTAATGATGTTCGATTTCGCCAGTCGGAGATCACTAAAAATAACATTAAATAGGTGTGTGAACTTGCAAGCATGATGTCAGACACTGTAATATGCTCTGGTCCCCTCGCTGCTTACCGTGGTGATGAGATACATAGCAGACTGTCGTCACTTAATGGCTGGATGTCTAAGTGGTGCCCGCAGAATAACATAAGTTTCATAGACAATTGGAGGAGCTTTTGGGGCAGACCTGACCTGTTGATAAGAGATGGTCTTCATCCCTCCTGGGGTGGTGCTGCTCTTCTCTCTAGAAATATGGCACATAGTCCTAGAGTTTGTACTTACATAACTGGGCCCCAGGTCAGGAAGCAGACAGACTGGCTAAACTGACCGTCTGCTAGCCGCCTCCAGTCACAGAAATCAGTTAATTCTCAGCACATAGAGACTTTCACCTAGAAATCACACTAAAGAGACTGTGTCTGTTCCCCAAACTAGATAATACAAAAACGTCCAAACCAATTTAAGAGTAACAATTTAATTGAGGTTCAACAAATAAAAAACAGATGCAATATGGATAAATGATAAAGCTTGGCTTATTGAATATCAGGTCCCTTTCTACGAAAGAACATTTTGTAAATGATATGATCACTGATCATAACCTAGATGTGCTCTGTTTGACAGAAACCTGGCTAAAACCTGATGATTACATTATTTTAAATGAGTCTACCCCCCAGGATTACTGTTATAAACATGAGCCACGTCCAAAAGGTAAAGGGGGAGATATTGCTTCAATTTATAACCATGGTTTCAGTATTTCTCTCATGTTAAAAGTATAGTAGAACCATCACTTCTACCACAAAAGACTGCTTTGTAAGTAATTTTCCTGATGTATCCCAATTCCTTAGCATTTCCAAAACCTCAGAACAACTTGATGATGTAACAGAAACTATGGGCTCTCTTTTCTAACATTTTAAAAACAGTTGCTCCTTTATGCTTAAGGAAGATTGAGGAAAACAGTCTGACACTGTGGTATAATGAGCACATTCGCCCCCTAAAGAGAGCAGCCCCGGAAAAGGGAGTGCAGCTGGAGGAAAACAAAACTAGAGGTATTTCGTATTGCTTGGCGGGAAATTAATTTATCCTACAGAAAAGCATTAAAAACTGCTAGATCTGATTACTTTTCGTCTCTTTTAGAAGAAAACAAACACGACCCCCAGGTATTTATTCAATACAGTGGCTAAATTAACAAAAAATAAAACATCAACAAGTGTTGACATTTCCCAACATCACAGCGGTAATGACTTTATGAACTACTACTAAGATCGATACTATTAGAGATAAAATTGTAACCATGCAGCCGTCAGCTACAGTATCCCATCAGACAGTGCACTATAGAACCCCTGAGGAACAGTTCCACTCATTCTCTACTATAGGAGAGGATTTTAAATACAGTTAAAATACAGTTAAATACAGAGAGTATAAACTTGTTAAATCATCTAAACCAACAACATGTATGTTAGACCTTATTCCATCTAAGCTCCTAAAAGAGGTACTTCAAGAAGTCATAGATCCTCTTCTGACTATTATTAATTCGTCACTGGATAGGATATGTCCCCAAAACCTTCAAACTAGCCGTTATTAAGCCTCTCATAAAAAAAAAAAAAAACCCCACCTAGACCGCAAATAACTAGTTACTTACAGACGGATCTCAAATCTCCCTTTTCTGTCCATGATACTAGAAAGGGTAGTCTCCTCACAATTATATTCCTTCTTAGAGAAAAATGTTATCTGTGAGGATTTCCAGTCAGGATTTAGACCATATCATAGTACTGAGACTGCTCTCCTTAAAGTTACAAATGACCTGCTCTTATCATCTGATCGTGGTTGTATCTCTCTATTAGTGCTATTGGATCTTAGCGCTGCGTTCGACACTATTGACCACAACATTCTTTTGCATAGACTAGAACACTTTGTTGTTATTTTTGGTTTTTGCGTTTGCTTTGTTTATATTTTACTTAAAATTTTTTTTGATTGGATAGAACACTTTGTAATGGAGAGGTAGGTATCATATCGATCACAAGTGCAGTATGGAGTACCTCAAGGCTCGGTACTAGGGCTGTTACTCTTCACGCTTTACATGTTACCCTTGGGAGATATCATTAGGAAACACAGTGTTAGCTTTCACTGTTATGCTGATGATACTCGGCTCTATTTTTCTTGACAGCCCGGTGAAATATACCAATTTGAAAAACTAACGGAATCAACTAAACAAGGACAGTAAACAGACCAAATAAGGCAAAACAGGAACTGAAACATGACAACAGGTCCAATCCTGACTGTGTGTGTGTCTATATATATATATATATATATATATATATATATACACCTTGCTACATGTAGGGCTAAACGAGACTTGTCATATCACTTTTATTTTATTGCTCTTTTGTTGGTTTTGATTGCTTCTTTTGTCCTCATTTGTAAGTTGCTTTGGATAAAAGCGTTGCTAAATGACTAATTGACTAAGTCACGTAATATCCAGTCCGGAAATGGAAAGAATGGAAGTGGTCTATAAATGAGGTTAGGATAAATCAATTAATTTGATCATTTAAATCTCAAATCATGATCATGGGTTGTCACACACTCAAATAAATTCACATTTCTGTCTTAACTCACACTTTCTGGAGTTAAAAAGGTATTTAATTGGAGCAGAAAGTTTTAAGTCATGGCATTAAATTGTGTAGTGTAGAGAAGGCATAATGTCTCAGTGGCTTAGATTTGTGACTTTTATGTGCTAATTCATCTGTCAGTAACCATAGAAAGATGTGCAGATGTACCTTTTTTGAATCTTGCAGTTTGGAGTTAGATTGGATAAATGTTTGTTCCAGCCTAAGTGTCTTCAAAAGAAAAAGAAAAAAACTAATTGAGTAGGTTTGTTGATTTTGACTATAGTTTTGGTCACATCCATTATTAATGACAACAAATAGTTTGTTAGAAGTGCTGTTTCAATTTCAGATTTATAGAAGAATACTTGAATTCATGCAAAATGCATTTGCGATGGTGCTTTTGTCAGTTTCGTTGACATGTTTTGTAAATGGTTCACCAGCTTTTTTAGCTCAGAAATTGCTAGTGAATTTTACGAATAATTATAAAGGAATTATAAGTAACATTGAAATAAACATCAAATGTTGAAGTTGAAAGACTAAAATAATATTTAGTAATAAACTGCATGTATTTGATTCCATAGCTCAAGTGATGCTTGATATGGCATATGGTCATATGGCAGTCTCATAAAGGGGTATATCTGATCTGATCTGATCAGGTCAGGTCTGATCAGAAACAGAAGTTAGTGGTTAGGAGCATAGATATTCAAGCCATCATTTTTGTAAAACAATTTAAAAAGTCATCTGCTGAAAGTTGTTTTTCATCATGTGCTCCCTATAGGCAAAATGTTGATGTATTGCGTTCAACTAAAATTTGTTCTATAAAGTTTCTTTACTTGGTCTTAAAAAAAAAGGACTTTGTACACTGGAGAACATAAAGGAAGCCGAACAATAAATTTACGAAGTAGCACAAAAGCTATAGACCAAAGGCTTCAAATAAACTGCAGTGTTGGTAATACGTTACCATAAAATAGAAAAGAGAATGTGCATTTTTTGGGAATATGTCTGCATGTTGCCGTTGTCATTTCCTACAATCTCAGTTTGTTGTTAATGTGACTCTCCATCTGGCATTGAAAATATAGAATTACCTTTGCATCAGGCATGAAACTGCACAATCCAAACCAAGGTCTTGTGGATTTGCTGCAGATGGAAAGATTGAGAGATAGTGAAGGCAAAGCAAACATTCAACCTTGACAGTTGATACTGTGTGTTTATAGAAGAGATGAAGGACAGCGTTAATTACAGGTTAATTTATGTGTCAGTAAATCATGTAACAATCTGAAGGTTTGAATTAAAAGAAAACAGCAAAAACTAATTTTTGTTAAAACTGGGTGTTTTTTTTTTTAATCAACAATGTAAATGATAAAAGTCAGATATCTCAAAGACAAAATATTGTTAGTTGAAACTACAGTACATATTCAGTCCTTTACTTCATTTACCTAATGGATTACAAGGTCAGCAAGGGAACAGTCACACACTTGGTCATGCACACACACACAAAACGGGGCAGACGTAAGCAAGGTATAAAAGGTCGCTATACTTGTTTCTGAGAAGACAGATTGATCACATCTCGCAGGAAGTCAAGAACAAAGGTAATTTTTTATAATTAAATATTTATGAGCTTAAAGAATACACTTAAAATGTACAAATGTAGCAAATTGTACAAAGAATGGTCTGTGTGTGTACATATTTAATGTATTTTGAAAATATGAGTGCAGTTGTGTAGCCTAATGTATGTACAGTTTTTAGCTTTTTTTCTTCTATTATAGCAATCATGTTTTGGACAAGATATGCTGGAGCAAGTATATTATTGTTTTTTATGCTTATTCGTCTTGGACAACTGTATCCAAGAAATGATATGAATAACTGTAAGTTGCTAACCAATGACTAAATTTTGATACTTCATATGGGACCATTTCCTTTACTATTATATTTTTATTTTATACAAGTTGGATGTGAGGAGTGCAAACTCAAGGAGAACAACATTTTCTCAAAACCTGGAGCTCCTGTCTATCAGTGTATGGGATGCTGTTTTTCTAGGGCTTACCCCACGCCCCTGAGGTCCAAGAAAACCATGCTTGTTCCAAAAAATATCACATCAGAAGCTACATGCTGTGTAGCCAAAGAAGTTAAGCGGGTAAAATGTGCATTAATAATTGCTATTGCTGTAATATTATGTTTCATTATGTTTTTATGTATTTTACTCTTGAGTATGTAACAAATATTGCTTTTGTTTTTATTTGTAGGTGCTTGTCAATGATGTCAAACTAGTGAACCACACAGACTGCCACTGCAGCACCTGCTACTATCATAAGTCTTAAACAAACAACAACAAAAACATTGTGACATTCAAGATTTGCTTGTGTTGGCCTAAAACTAGTTATATTCCCATCTACCTGTCATTTTACGCCACTTATTAGTTTTGTTAGCTGTGCATATTTACTTTTCTACCATGCAAATTATTCCCTAAATTGTCAATGCTGGGTGTTTTTTCCACAACTTCTTTTCCAAAAGGTTGCCATCATTATTGCAACCAACATTTTAAGAGCAAATAATGTGATATTTTATCATTAATAAAATGCAAGAAAACATCATCACTGCACTCTGTTTGTTATTAGTTTAAGCCCTCTTTTGCTGGTAATTGCCCATTTATTTTGTCATCTTACTTATGTAAGATTGTTCAGATCCATATATTAAATTAAAAATATGATTGCTTGTGACATGCTTTGTTTCTTCTTTTCACCATCACTTTTATATTTGCTTTATCTTTTGTATAGATTGAGGGTGATTGAAAGTTTCAAAGTGGGTTTTTGCACTGAAAAATTAGAAGAACCATTTTTGAAGAAGAATTTTCAGTGACTAGTTCTTATAAGAACCATTTTTTTTTTTCTTCTTAGTGTAAAGAACATTTTAATCAAAACCCATGAAAAAAAAGACTTGGACCTGATGCCATAAAGGAACATTCTCCCACCTGAGAGAAACCTGGTATAATATGCAAACCTGGTTTGTGATGTCCTGTCATGATAAAAGATTAACCGGTGCAACAGGACCTAATGACCACTTAATAACACCTCAACGCATTTAGCCTAAATTAGAAACCAAATCATTGTGTACTTTTTTGTCGTTTCATTTTCATTGTTCTTATCAAAACTGTAAATGTGTATGTCTGTAATTTGTTACAAATGCAAAGGCCTTTTTTTGTGTGTGTGTGCCAGGCCAATGAAGCCACTTGGATCTTAATATGACGAATACACTTAGCAAAAACAATATTATCTCAAGTTTTTTTTATTTAGTTTCTTTTATATGATTAAACGATAGTGATTATTATTTTCCTTTTTTAGTTAGTACTTTCCGTGAAAAAAGACGCCAGCATAAACGTCTGCGCCATTGGTGGGACAGTGTGCGAAGCGAAGTTTCGAATACTATTATGACGAAAGATCGGCGTTACATATTAATTATGGCGCTTTGATGTACTCCTATGGCTGTACTTCATAGCAGTTACTATGGCGACTGCTTCACAATCATAAATATCAAATATGTCTTGCAGACATCGCTTGGTTTCGTTGCTGTAATGCAGATTTTCTCTTGAATATTAATTAGGTTGTGCTGACGTTGCTCAGTAACCCTCTAATAGCGAATGCACGGGTCATGAATATTTGGATCAGGCCTTGACCGTAGTAGTTTGAGATATTTGGGCTGGTGTGAATGCAGCGAAGATGGCGGAGGAGGAGGGCAGCGCGACTGAGGTTGTGGCCCTCAGACACAAATTTCAGGATCTCATCTCTGCATTAAAAAGGAGCTCCGAGTCGACGCTAGATGCCTCCAATTGTTTTTGTCAGGATTTCTGTCAAGTAAGTTACGACTTTATTCATGCGTTTTAATCTATCAGTCTTTGTTCGTGGACGATGCTGCATGTTTGCATCGCTGCACCAACGATAACAAAACTAACAATAATTACACAGTCATTCATAAATGTGATGGGTAAAAGAGAGAAAGCTGTGTGATGGAGAGATAAAGCATGATTGTCTTTTAAAGTCATTAAATCTTGCAGTCATGCCGTTTGTTTGTATGGTATGGTCACAGCTCCTGATGGCTAACACATTAGCTTATTGTAGCAGCAGCCTGTACTTTTACTCAGGAAAAAAAAAGGAAAAAAATTTATGTTATGTATAATCATATACCGTTATCTATATATAAAAACTCAGCAGATGTAACTTATAGAAATAGTGTTTTAATTGCTGTCTCTTTTATTGAAGAAAAATGCATTATTTATCAGTTTGTGACAAAAAATTTTGACCAGCAGTTTCAATAAATCATGCTAGGATCCTGTCAATATATGATTTGATTATTTTTAATTTGAATGTCAAATAAATCACTGCTGTTTTGTCAGATCTAGCATGAACCATATTTCATTATTACTCTGACTGTTACATCCCTTTGTTGGAAATGGCTTTGGGCTGGACCAATCATTTATGGCTTTTTTTTTTCATGCAGGTTTTGATGCATCATGGATGTCAGTGGAAACCAGATGAAGATCCTCTTCCTCTTTTGGAGATGTATACAGTAGCTATAATGTGTTGTGCTGAGGCAAGCCCGTTCCTCAGCCCTGAATGTGAACACGTCACAGATGTGCTGGAGAAGTTGTCATGGTGAGTATATTTTTCATTGGTACTCTCTCTGTATTGATATATCTCAATAGCTTTGCATGCTTGTTCTCTCTCTTGAGGTTATGTATTTATTTATTTATTTTTAGTATCACTTGAACTGAATATGAGGTTTTAACGCATTAAAACTAAAGGTTAAGTTAAACCAAAGGTCTCCAACATTTTTTCATTCTAGAGCTGCTTTTTAAAATGAAAGTGGATAAGAGCTACCCATGTTATCCAAAACATAAATCTCTTAAATAATGTTTCAATACAAACTGTTATACATGGTATAACATGGTATAATATATATTAAAATGTGCTGGACACACACTGAAATCAAGTTTTATGTCGAAGTCACCTTTTATTTTTATAGTGCTTTTAACAATACAGATTGGGTCAAAGCAACAGTACAGCATTAACCCTTTAGGTGCCAGGGTTTTTTTGGGAAAATGCTGGATTTTGACATTTCAAAAGCTTGTGTCTTAAAAGGACTTAAATATAGAGATCTACTGTAAATTAGAAAAATGTTGGGCATGACCAAAAGTTTATGTGGGGTGTAAATATACTCTTCTAATTTGCATATTATGATGTCACCAGGGGGCAGCCATCTCAAATTGAATAATATTCAGGAAATAGTAGATATTGAATTGATGTTTGAACTTATTTGCATGTTTTTTTTTTTTTTTGTCTTTTATCCTCATTCCAAATGATCAGAAAAGAGGAAACCAACTATAAAACAGGAGAAAGTACTAAATTATTACTATATTAATATATTATATAGTAGTAAAATTTATGTGAACAGTAGCCTATTTTTTGATCAGTTTATCAGTAATATTCAGGAAATAATAGATATTGACTGGATGTCTGAACTTATTTACAAGGTTTTTTTTTTTGTTTGTTTGTTTGGTTGGTTGTTTTTTTATTTATTATCTTCATTCTAAGTGATCAGGAAAAGAGGAAATCAACAGTGAAACAGGAGAAAGCAGTAAATTATTACTATATTACTGTGCCATAGTAAAATGCATGTACCCATTTTTGGTAACACTTTGCAATAAGGGTGTATTAGTTAACATTAGTTAATCCATTAGTTATCACAAACTAACAATGAACAATGCATCTGTTCAGAAATTAATTAATCTTTGTTCATGTTAACCTATTCATATACTAAATTGTTAGTTAATGCATTAGTTAACGTGAACTAACAATTAGGCATGGGCCGGTAAGAGATTTTTACGGTATGATAACCTTAAGCAAAAATATCTCGGTTTCACTGTATTACGGTATTGTTTTTACAGATCTGAAATGTGTAATTTTTAAATGACTGGGTAAAAAAAAAAACTTTTCCGCTGAACACAATATATTTTGTTTTTAAGCAACATAAAGAATATTAGAAACAGTAGAATTTGTTTATTTTTTTCTTAGATTTTTTTTCCTTAAAAAAAAAAGACTGACATCTTTATTTAACCTAAATCTGTAATTACATTTATTATTTTTAATTATATAATTCATATACATATCATTTATATCATTTAGTTATATAATAATAATCATATACACATTCATACAAACCCCCAAATCAGTTTTGAGTATTTTCTACCAATAGTTCATGCATTATGAACAGTGAGTGATCTGCCTGCTACAGTATTTTTCTCTGTGCATCTGTCTTCAGTGTCTCTGGCCTGTGTTAATGGGCATTTACAGACTTCATATTTTCACATAAATGACATTTTGGAAAATGATTGCATTGCAACACAGTTTGTGCAAGTCCAGAACAGAGAGTTGCAATAAGGCAAAAAACGCCCAGTTGCCGATCGCGTAAAGGCCAAAGTATACTTTGGCCGTCCACGCACCGTCGGCATTACGTCATTTTCGTCATCAAGAGGGCTCGTGGACAGCCGCACACCCTGTGTTACTGCGCATGTGTCGAGCTCGTCCATTCGGGCTCATCTGCGGTTGAGTATACTTTTGAAGGCAGTGCAGACGTGGCTGTGCGCGAGACGGAACGGAACGCGGTATGTGAAGTATACCCGGGCCCTTAGTCCCGGGGCAGCTTAAGTTCGACCATCCTACACACACGTGACTGACCGCGCTCGCACCAACAGGAGGAGGAGTGGTCTGTTACTCTCTACACTGCACTCAACCTGAGGGAGTCCTACACTCTCAGTCCTTGAGGAGACATGAAACAGTGCATACCGCAGAAACGGTATAATATTATACCGGAAAATATTAGTGGTTTTGAAACCGTGAAATTTTCAAATCTCGATGTACCTTGAAACCGGTAATCGGCCCATGCCTGCTACCAATGAACTAACAATGAACAACTCCATTGTTCAGGATTACTTAATGTTTTGTTAATGTTAACTTACCCATTTACTAATGCATCTCTTGACATTAACAGATTAACTAGTTAACATTGTGGTTAATGCATTAGTTAAAATGAACTAATAATGAACAACACATCAGTTCAGCATTACTTAATCTTTGCTCATGTTAACTTACTCGTATACTAATGCTTCTCTTCACATTAACAACTTAATTAGTTAATGTTGGTTAATGCATTAGTAACCATGAACTAACAATGAACTATGCCTGCAGATAGCTTTAGTTAATAAGCTTTATTTAATTATACTACATACAATATGTAAGGAATAATTGACGACGGGCCGTTGAATTATTAGAAAAATAATGATCGAAATAATGATCTAAACAGCGCTGTCTCCTCGCTAGTGAGAAATGTCATGTGTGGCCTTTAAGTTGCTACACTATATAGGTTAACTGATAAAATTGTCAGGGCAGCACTGACAATACCTTTTTGTGCAAACTGCGTGACCGTTATTACAGTTTACTATGCAAAGTGATATGGAACTGTAATGCGGTCAAGAGAGCTGCCTGGAACTACGTTCGCCGTGCGTTTCCCAGAAAATAATTGCACACCTCAGAATGTTCATCAGCCGATCAGATTCAAGCATTCAATGGCCCCATAGTGTAAATACACATAAACTTCAGTCCTTCCAGGATTTCTGCGCTGCGTAGCCCAAAGGAGTAACACAGGTTCGAATTGCTTTCAGTTTGTTTGTCCAAAGTAGCTCTTGTAAATCGGTCATGAAGAGAACGCAAGCCTGTTCATTCCATTTTTGTAACCTTTCTTTGAGTGAATGTGCGTTGCGATGATGTCACGGGACGCATCTAAGCCCAAAATTTGCAGAAAATCTGCGGCAATTACGAATATTTGTGAGCTCTAGCAAAAATTGCGGAGTTTGCTTGATTTAGCGATAAATTCAGCAATCCCAAAATCCTGGAGGGACTGAAGTTTATTTAGCAGCTAACACACACAATGGATAAACAATACTAACTCCCCATTTGGGGATTGATTTAGGCTATTGGTAAACTTGGAAACCATCTAAACATCAACTGATAATGTTTCTCATGTTTTTAGACTGTTTATTATATAACCTTATTGTAAAGTGTGCGCTAATCGAACAAGAACTAACGTTTGTAGGGCCCTATTTTAATGATCTAAGGCATGGTCTAAAGCGCACGGCGCAGGTGCACTCAGGGCATGTCTGACACACTCTTTAAATAGCAAAGAAAAAATATTGCGCCAGACTTTAGACCAGGTTTGATTTGGTCTATGGTGCAGTCTTTTTTCAGTTCCTCAAAATAGCAACGTGCCAACAATGCGCCTGGACACACCTCTTTTTAAGACCAACACGCCCATGGGCGCACAAATGGGCGCAAATGCATTTGCTATTTAAACAATGCCTTGCGCTGCATTGCGCCAGGTGTATGATAGGGCCCTTAGGCACCAAATTATTTTTTTAGGTGCCACAGAATAAATGTTTATTTATTTATTTATTTATTTATTATTATTATTTAATTTTAACATTTCAATCATACTGTCATGTGTTTATGTCTCATCTTTTCTTGACTTTATCAGCATTTTAATCCATCTTGTAGATGACCTGGGAGCTAAGGTTCACTTAAACTGGGTACTAAATGTCTTTTCCAAATTCAAATATACAGTCACAAAGAATTGTTAATTATCCTTACCAATATCATGGACCATAAGCATCACATGGCCACTAAGTGTAGTTTGGGCTCCTCCTCAATGCATCCTGTAAATGTTGTCATACACTCTTAAAAATAAAGGTGCTTCATGATGCCATAGAAGAACCTTTTTGTATCTTAAAGGTTTCATACAGAACCTTTAACATCTGAAGAAACTTTACATTTCACAAAAGGTTCTTTGTGGTGAAAGAAGGTTTTTCAGATTATAAAAAGTTTAGAAAGAGTTGGTTCTTTAAAGGACCTTTGACTGAATGGTTCTTTTCGTGGAACCAAAAATTGTTCTGTGAAGAACCTTTTAAGCACCTTTATTTTTAAGGGTGTATGTCTTTCACACTTACATTCCGTTTTTCTTAATTAGGAAAATGCATTTTTATAGGAGGAGTTGAATCATGTAGACAACTGGGGTCTCATTTATAAAACTCTCCGTAGATTTCATCCTAAAAGTGTACGTAGGCACAAAAGCTTTTAGATTTATAAAACCATGCGCACACCAGAACCTGTTTTCTCCTAGTTATATCCTTCAAATATAGTGGTATTTTTCATTATGTTGTTAAGATGCCTTCACACAACATCAACACCTCCGTGCAGCTGCGGTTGTAACCTATTATCATTGGTCCTATACCGGACAATCGACCATTCGACCACTGATTCCAGCAGTGTCCACCATAATATCGAAGTAAGTTTTGATCCTTGTTCTCGCTAAAATATTTCTCATAACATGTGATCTGTAGTTTAGTTTAAAGATGAATTATTGTGCACCTATAGCAATCCTCGCTGTCATTAAAACATAGCACACCACAGGAAAATTATTTAGCCTACTGTTAATAAAATTATGTAATTATGTTTTTTGTAAAATTATGTAATTTCATTGTTTATCTCCATCAATGCGAGTGGAGTATTTAATGTAAATGTGTATATCGACATGAAAACAGAGTTTAAAATCGCTGTTTACTTAATTACTTTTCTCACTCCAGGAAAAAGAGTTCGTACGCATGGTCTAGAATGTCCGTACGGTGCATACATATTTATGGCAAGTTTATTTTTTATAAATCACGTTATGTGCGTGGAAAATTGCGTATGCATGTTTCTATGCCCATTTTGTGCATACACAACGTTTATAAATGAGACCCCTGGCCAAGTAAAAATATTAAAATGCAATAGCGCATAAATATAGCAAAATGCTCCTCTTTATAGTTATTTTTGTAGCTGACTGGTGAGCTTATTGACACTGAATGGTTATTCTGAGGTAAATGTATATAACGTTGCAATGTTTACAAGCTTTACACGTTTTCCACAGTTTGAAACACTGATTGACCTTTTACATGAGACATTTCAGTAAGTTGTACTGTAGGCTCTCTTATAAAATAGCCTACCTTTTGATGTTAATTCATCTTCATTATGTACTATAGTAGTAAACAGAAAGATTAAATGGGTTACTTACCACTTGAACTGAGGCGCTAAAGCGATCGTGCCTGCCGTATTAAAGAGTGCCAAAAAAAATATTTATTGTTTGTATTTCGTTATGAACTTTGAATAATTTTAAAGCTGATACTTTGTTTATTAAAAAGTACCAAAGCACAAAGCTTTTTGCAATTACTGGATGGCAAGTGCGCTTCAAATAATGAAGTTCACGCATTAACAGAACACAGCATAGACCTAAGATCTTGTTAAGAAGAATCCATATTATTAAAGGGTTAGTTCACCCAAATATTAAAATTATGTCATTAATGACTCACCCTCATGTCGTTCCAAACCCGTAAGACCTCCGTTCATCTTCGGAACACAGTTTAAGATATTTTAGATTTAGTCCGAGAGCTTTCAGTCCCTCCATTGAGAATGTATGTACGGTATACTGTCCACGTCCAAAAGGGTAATAAATACATCTTCAAAGTAGTCCATGTGACATCAGAGGGTCCGTTAGAATTTTTTGAAGCATCGAAAATACATTTTGGTCCAAAAAATATCAAAACTAAGACTTTATTCAGCATTGACTTCTCTCCCAGGTCTGTTATGAGCGCGTTCACCTCACATCCGGTTCGCGAACGAATCACTCGATGTAACCGGATCTTCTTGAACCAGTTCACCAAATCGAAACTGAATCGTTTGAAACGGTTCGCGTCAACAATAAGCATTAATCCCCAATGACTTAAGCTGTTAACTTTTTTAACATGGCTGACACTCCCTCTGAGTTAAAATAAATCAATATCCCGGAGTAATTCATTTACTCAAACAGTACACTGAGAACCGAGCCAGATAACGAACGAAACATTGACTCGTTCTCGAGTCAAGAACCGGTTGCATCGGTTTTCGGATCACCGGTAGTGATGGGAAGTTCTGTTCTTCTCCGCGAACCGTTCTTTCGGACAGTTTGATTCAATAAACCGGTTGCCGAAAACGGTTCACCAGTTTTTTTGCGCTCGACGTAATGACTTCATTGGCGATGATTGCCCTTGATTGAAGCCTTCGGTTTACCCGCGCTCATAACATTAGCACAGAATCGGTTCAGAATCAATCACCAAAAGAACCAGTTCAGTTCAGACGCGCTGTGTGTCAGTCTGAATCACCCATGCGCAGTATCATCAGCTCCTCGGTTCTCGAATCGGACGCGTCCGACAGAAACGGTTCTTGACTCGAGAACAAGTCAATGTTTCGTTCGTTATCTGGCTCGGTTCAGTCAGTGTACTGTTTGAGTAAATGAATTACTCCGGGATATTGGTTTATTTGAACTCAGAGGGAGTGTCAGCCATGTAAAAAAGTTAACAGCTTAAGTCATTTGTGGATTAATGCTTATTGTTGACGCGAACCGTATTCAAACGATTCAGTTCGATTTGGTGAACTGGTTCAAGAAGATCCGGTTACATCGAGTGATTCGTTCGCGAACCGGATGTGAGGTGAACGCGCCCATAACAGACCCGGGAGAGAAGTCAATGCTGAATAAAGTAGTAGTTTTTGATATTCTTGGACCAAAATGTATTTTCGATGCTTCAAAAAATTCTAACGGACCCTCTGATGTCACATGGACTACTTTGAAGATGTTTTTATTACCTTTCTGGACGTGGACATTATACCGTACATACATTCTCAATGGAGGGACAGAAAGCTCTCGGACTAAATCTAAAATATCTTATACTGTGTTCCGAAGATGAACGGAGGTCTTACGGGTTTGGAACGACATGAGGGTGAGTCATTAATGACATAATTTTAATATTTGGGTGAACTAACCCTTTAATGATTATGAATGAGAATTGTTAATGATATTGCCAATATCCACATAGCTGACAGCTTTACCTGTTGTAGTTTGTTCAAGTTGTGCACGAAATAGACGCTGCTTTTCTGCACTTTCACTTCTTACGTCTCCGTCATTTCGATCTCTCTTGTGCTGCACAAGTGAGCTGTGTTTATCAGGTGTGTATCAGTGCTGATGCATGGCAGAGATGAGGACTGTTTTTTCCACTAAAACTTTGATGCGCATTGTCTCAGTTTATTACATGAACATAGCAAATGATGCAATCGCAAAACAATCAGGAAAAAGGCATTACATGCAAATTTTTAAGTTATAACATGTAAATACATAGGCCTAGTTGCCAGTTGAGATCTGAGCAAAAACTTCACTCGCAATTTAATATTTTTGGTCACAAATGCAACCGTTTTAATTGCAGTTTGGAGCCCTGAATTATGTATATGAAATTATATAAATAAATTTTATGAAATGATATAAATTATATCTATATTATTTAACTAAAATTAAATAACTGTAATTACAGCTTTAGGTTAAATAAATGTCAGTCTTTTTTTTCTTCTTTTTCTCATCAAAAGCTGCAAGACAGCCCACAATTCAGAAAACATTTCAGAAACAAATCAAAGAAAAAATAAACATATACTGCTGTTCCAAATATTCTGCATGTTGCTCAAAAATAAAATATATTGTGTTCAGTTTTTTTTTTTTTTTTTTTTTTTTTTACCCAGACATTTAAAAATAACACATTTTAGAGCTGAAACCATGAAACCGTGATATTTTTGCTTAAGGTTATCATACCATCAAAATTTCATACCAACCCATGCCTAGCTTCAATATTGCCATATCAATTTGAGCCAGTTTCAGACCCCGAGAATATTGAACAAGAGGATCGTGCATAATCTTTGCATACACGAATATTGCAAGACATATTAGAGTGGTAACTAGGGTTGGGTCGATAGACAATGGCATCAACCATCGCCGATGGCTGATAGACATCACAATGTTGAGCCGGTATCATGGTCCCCCATAAATCAGCCACATCTCAATACCGTTTTCGGAAAGAAAATGATGTGTATACGGAACCCAAACTCCTAAAGGGAATAAATATGAGATGGGAGGAAATTACATATTTCAATACTTTCTCTCGCAGTTATATCATTGGGTAATTATACTTTAGGACTATAAAAATTGGCGGTCATCAGGGAGCCTGGCATTGAAACTGCTTTTGAGTGCACGATCGCTTTTTAGTTTCACTTTCGAGATTTGAGATTGCTTTTGATCTGTTTATATGTTTTGGCTTTAATTTTCGAGGATTTTACAAGATAGATGTTTTGTCAGTGGTGCTCAGAATTTACAAATCATTCGCCATCATCCTCAGTCATCTCTCCTACTTACTGTTTATGTGGTAAGTGAAATTTTATGTACTGTAATGTAACAGGCAACCGTTAGTAAACGTTATTTGTTTTCCGTGCCTTTCTGAATACGGATTCACACTTCAGGCACAAATGACTGCATTTACTATGTACAGATAAGTGCAACAATAATATGTATTACGTTTATTTCAAAAATTCAGAAATTCAGAAGGTACTGTAAATATGCATTGCTGTCAATTTTAAAAGTTATTTATGAATTACTTCATGACATGAAACATCAAAACATGAAGCACTTCTTCGTCGTCGTCTTGTCTAATGCACTCAACCAAGCATTCTAACCACGACCAAAAAGTGAAAAAGCATAATAGGACCCTGTGATGAGTTATAAACGGTCTCGAGTTCCACTGTCGTCGCTCCTCCTTTAATCCTTCCGAAGCTTCTCCGTGGGACTCGAGACCGGTGAGTGGCGCAGGTTTCACTCATTATCAATTACTCCACTGGCCTCGCTCTGTTCCCATGGCTCTTGGCCCCGCCCCACTCATCACAGACCCCTTTAACATTTAGAAAGTAACTTTTAACTTCAGTTGTTTCAGTGCAACATACAACTTGTAATGAAACTTTTGACTTATTGAATGATTTAACTGTGTGCTCTGAAACCCCTTTTTGTAATGGCTTTGCCAAGGAAAATGTATGTCTTTAAAAAGGTTTTAAAAGGTATTGAATTAAACTCCATTATTCCTGTATATACTCTGAGTACAATATTAAAGATTTTTTGCTGAAACCATGGTATTTGGTGATTCCTAAAATGCAAGTCAACAGCTAGCATCATTTTGAGAAGTCAAAAAAGCATTAAATTAATACCCATGTCCCCTGATGATATATTAGGCACTTTCGCACCAGAGGAACCTTTTCATGGTTTCTAGAACTATTCCCGCTTTTTGGCGTGTTTGCACCGCAGGAACTAAAAATGTATTTAGTTCTAGGGACTCTGTTTGGGTGAACTAAATTAGCTCCTACTTCAGAGTAGGGTCTAAAACAGTTCTATTTGAACTACCAGTGACGTAGTGTATGCTCATTAGACAAACGCATATGAAACACTGGCTACCCAGCATTTTTAAAAAGCCATGTAATCATATTTACTCCACAAACATGGAAAACAGTGATAACGGCATTTACATTCAGCGTTTTGTTCTTTTCTCAACCTCAAAGATAACACTGTAAGTTATCATAAGAGATTTTCATCCTCTTTTAATTGTGTAAATTGTGTTTACATTCCATCTCCATTATCACGAAACCCACGACACACATCAAAACAGCTCTGAATATGGCGGTGTACTGTTTTTACTAAGGATTGTTTTTCTCTTTTCTTTTGCTTTGTCTTGTACTTGAATAGTTTCAAATCAGTCATAATGGAAATAATAGAAATGTCTTTCATGCTGAAAGTATCACAGCGTGTTGGTCACTTGTAGTGCATGCGTGATGTAGTAATGTGAAAACCATTTTTGCATTGTATTGAGAGAGAATCAGTCACACTGTTTGTGAACATCTCACAGAAAATTGTCAAACTACTGATTTGATCTGATAATCTGTGTATTCATTTGCTCTTTCAGCTTCCATGCTTCAGTGAATAAATGTTTGGGGAAATTCCTGCATTATAAATGCTGAACCTGTGGAAATGCACAATACCTTCAATCCCATGCCAAAAATATACAAATATATTTAAATTTTCACATAGGAGCATATGGGAGACTAAAGTTGTGTCCAATATCAGACACACTATACCCTAGTCATTTTTTCTGTGCGACATAAGCAGGTGTGCAGTCTGACCATTTTCAGACTAATTATTTTGGTCGGAAGGGGGAGTTACTATGAGTATAGTTGTTGGGTTTTACATTTGGACTTTTTTTTTTTTTTATGACATGCCTAAAATGAAAGTTGATAAATATATTTTACAAATATTTAGTAAATATTTATTCTTCTCCACTGACCAGTGCATAATGCTGACTTAACGCTGATGGTTGTATTATGTTTTCAAAGTCTAGAAACTGTTCATGCTGCCTGGTATGCAGAACGGGTGGTATTTTCCATTTATACAGAAAGAGTTTAGTGGCTAACAGAACTCATTATGTCATTCTTTATTGTTGTAAATGTCATCCAGCTGTGCAGCAATTCTAGTTCAAATTGCTGCAGAGCTGCAGTTCTCTTGGGTGCAATGTATATACCTTAACGTCTATATTTGCTTACTGATTTTTGTTCACTATTTAACCATATAGTGGCCTACATTCTGTTCACTAAATAAAAAATAAGTGCATCAGTAAACAAGTGAGTCATTTTTAAATACAGTGTAAGTGAATTTACTCATTAGATGTTCTTGTTTCCTCTTAGGAGCTGTCTGAATCTTCTGTTGTCATTCTCTGAGCAAATCCCTGGTGCCTTATGGGAAGAGTTTCAATCTTCTGTCAAGGTCAGAGACGATACTTAATTGCATGTTTTTATTACCATAAAGGTATCATGCAGCATATGGGGAATTAATTAACTAACCTAGATCATTAAACGATGAGGCAGAATGATACAATTAAGCATAGAAGCTTCATATAAGCATCAAATTGATAAAGGATCAGCTTTATTAACTGTTGAATTGCATTCCGTCACACAATAACATAACTATTTTATTTTTATTTGAAGAACTACAAAGAGAACTTGGGTAAGAGGTCAAAATAAAAAATATATATCAGATGGCTTGGTTAACCCTCTGGGGTCTAAGGGTGTTTTGGGGGCCTGGAGAAGTTTTGACATGCCCTGACATTTGTGCTTTTTCTAGTTGCATATAAACATATAAATGGCTAAAGTCTAATAACACTGTAATCAGCAAAAACTTGGCTACAATAATATGTGAGCAGCATGTATGTACATGATTGAAAACAATGTTTGCGTGGTTAGTGAAAAACTAAAATTTTGAAGTCACTGAACTGAGGCCATAAAACACATACAGTACCCAGCCGGCATTTCAACATTGATTCAACGTTGAAACAACATCAGGGACAATGGTTGAATCAATGTTGAATTACCTTTCGATTTTGCACATTGGATCAACGTTGATATTGTGATGTTGATTCACTATTGAAATCACGACGTTGATTCACCGTTGAAATCGCGATGCTGTTTCACCGTCTTACCTTCATCATGGGTGAATTATGGTCGTTCTGGAGACGTTGGATTAACGTTGAATTAGGTGTTGATTTTGCAAAGTGGATCAATGTGAATAACACGACGTTGTTTCACCGTTGTACCTTGCACCATGTATAAATACACAATTGTATGTTCAGTTAGAGCCTGGTTTGCATTTAGATCAACACTGTACATTGTAAAGGCTAAAAATCAAATGACTGGCAGCAATGGCTTTACAATCAACTTCAATAAACTACTACATGCTCAAAATTGTAAAACAACAGTTTTATTTTGGAAACATACTGTATAAAACAGATGGAAATAATCCCAAACTTTATTTTGCAGAGTATTTTGCAGAACATTTTTATTTTGGTGGAAAACTACAGTTTCTGTAAAAAAAAACATGTTTTAGTAAAGTGTTTCATGACGAGATGTGTACATTTGTGCAGTGAAAATGTGTTGAACAGTTCAAGAATAGCACCTGCAACCAGAGGCACTGTAAGGGGAGGGAAGTTTAGTTTAGGTTTAATTCCAAGCGTCCAGCATTAGAGGGGGCACCCCGAGGCGGGGGGTGATTTCTAACGGGGAACCCCCTGGACCTTTTTACCGTGGGGAATGCAGAATGTGATTTCTACCGAAGGGGACCCTAAAATGTTAGAACCAACAGCCTCGTGCATATAGTTTGGTTCTGCTTCAGGTGATCCTTGAAAGTGTCCCAGCTCTAGGTCTTTTCTGACACCGTCCCCTCCACTCTCTCCCACTTGTGCGCTTTCTGTACGGTCATGTATAAACAAAAACAAAAACACCAAAAATAAATCCTCATAAAATATCAACTTTGATATTGTGAAATATATTTACAACAACAACACTATTCATTAAACACTTATTTAATGTATTCAGATGAAAGTTTACAATATTAACAAATTATTCACAAGCAGTGTTTTCAGAGCCCCCAGTTATTCTGTTTTAATCAGAACCCTAGCTACAAAGTGTATTTAGTAAAACAAGTAAATCAAATTAAGTACATTTTTATTAAACTTAAAAAGTAAAATCACAACCTATCACAATTTCTAACCAGTGTGCCAATAATAAGCTGGATCCTTGACTCTACAAGGGGAAAGAAGAAATGGTTTACTGAAGAGTTCTTAAAAAGCAGGATTTCCTTTTATACCATTTCTTTAAACCAGTGGTTCTCAAACTTTTTATACCAAGTAACACTTCACCACCATAATGACCCACAATAAATTACAGCAGCGTAGTAGTCCTACCTATTCAGCTACAGCTCTACAGTTCAAAAAATTAGGCAGTTTTATTCCTAATAATAATATTTATTGTTGTCAGCCACTTGAACATTGTAAATACACAGTTTGAACATTAACACTGCACTGTGCTTACATAAATACAAATTTTGAATTTTATGTATGAAATGTGACAAAAAAAAAACCTTACTCAAAGATTTAATTAATGCATTAACATTAGTTTATACTTAATTTAGTGATTCCCCTGTGTAACCACTAGAGGGGGCCTGAAACTTTGAGAAACACTGCTTTAAACAAACCTAATTTATTTTTAAATTCATTTCATTAATTCATTTAAATTGTACCGACATTTGCAATTATATATTTCAGCAAACACTTTGAGACTATTATAAGAATAAAAACATATATAACACACCTAATGCATGGGATTCATATCAGGAAAATGTGGAAAAATCTCTAAAAGACAGACATTAACACATAATTTACCAGCAACACAACATCAGATGAGCATCTAACTTGAGCATCTGTGATCAAGCAATACAAAAAATACACACACAGGTATTTATCTTCTGCAGGTTACATGTCCTTTTCCCATTTGTAAACTATGGTAACGATGTATTTTACTATTTTCAAAAAATAATAATGATAGCGATTTTCTTACCTTATATTACCAGGACCTCGCAGGACAGATCTGACCCTTCTTGTGTTCACATTACAGTTTTTGTTCTCCATTGACATGTCAAGACTAGGGCTGTGCGATTAATCGAAATCGTAATAAAATCGCAATTTGAGCGTGCGCGATTTCTAAATCGCTATATATCACGATTTTCCGCGGTCCCGACCTCCCGCAGTATGCTATCCGATCCAATCAGAATGCAGCGCACCTAAGTGGAGCGAGAGAACATAACAGACTGGGCATATGCCTAACTCCAGGTTCACACACTCTGTCTGTGATGCATATTTTTTCCGAGCCCATGTTAATGGATCAGAACGTTCACAATGAACGCGGTAAAAGATGTGAACAGAAAAGGTTAGAAATCGAAAGGTGCAAAAAGAATGAATATCTAGCGCATGAGCATAGAGAGAGTTGTGAGTGAGTGAGTGAGTGAGTGAGTGAGTGAGTGAGAGGAGACATGTTTTAATTGCGTGCACTCTCTCCGGACTGCGTGTCGTTTTGTGACAAAACAAAGGAAATCTGCGTGCGAGCGGAGAGATTCGCGCTCGCGCATTATTTTAATGTGCTTTGCGTGTTACAATAACGCGCTCTCTGTTCTTCTTCTGAACCGCACACACATACTGTATATGCTCTGCAGACGGAGTACGTGTGAACCTTGGGCAACAAATATACTTCAACACCTGAGGCACCGCTACAATGAGCTGTATGACCAATGCATGGAAAAAAAAAAAGCCCTGGACACGGGTTTTATTTTATTTTTGTGTTTTTTTGCAATGTCTAGACATTTTGTTTGAAATCTTTACTTAGTGATTATTTTGACTTATGTCTGTTCTAGAGGCATGTTACAACTTTTTGATAAAGCTCTCAATGATTTTCTTTGGAAATATGTTTCAAATTTATACTGAATGCATTTATGACTGTAAAGCATGTTTGTGTGTGTCAAAATCGTGATTAAAATCGAAATCGCAAAATTGATCAAAAAATCGTGATAGGTTTTTTTTGTCCATATCGCAAAGCCCTAGACACGACTCAAATTCGCTCAAAAAAAAAAAAAAAAATTAACAGGCAAATACAAAATAATTTGGGACTGACCGAGCAGTTACAACGAGCAGCAGCTCACAGTCAGCCGTGTCACTCACAAAAAGACGATAATAAATGTCATATTTTCAAATTTAGAAAGGCGTGAACCATTTCATTGTCCAGTTTCCTGGATGACAGCCAGATTAATCATTCATGATCAAATCAATAAAGTTAAACAACCAATAGGAATTGTTTCAGCGTGATAAAGCAGCGAAATATATTTAGTTTTTTTTGTTGTTAATGATGATAATATTTAACATATACCTTTAGATTTTAGAATGGGTATCATGATTAAATTATTGTAAAATACTATTAAAATAATAATCTTAAATAATTTAATATAAATAATTTTTAAGTTTAACCTTTTTCAACCATTTAGCATTAAACATTTTCAACGTTGTTTCAACGTTAAAATAACTGACCTTTTCAACCATATTTCAATGTTGAAGGTTGGCCATGTGCCGGCAGTTTTTCAACCGTTCCGCTTTAAATGTTGAAACAACAGCTGACCTTATTTCAACCATATTTCAACGTTGAAGGTCGGTCATGGGCTGGCTGGGAACATTTGTTAACAAGACTTTTGAGAACTGGATCGTGTAGCCTAGAGTTTTTGCCTCAAAATGATGTGAAAATCAACAACTTTACTTGCTCACAGAAAACAATATATTGATTACATTTTCTAAGACACTTTTTGAGTAGAAAGGGGCTATGCGAGAAGGCGTCAACTTTCATGCATAGTTGCAGTGATTCACACCTGAGAAGACAAATACTGCATTTCAGTATGTATGTGACTGAGAGGGAAGAGTTACAAGAAAGAATGTGAGGACAAAATAAATTTGTATATTTTTTGTTTGTAGTTTATTTAGAATATATTTAGCGATCACAAAAAATAACTTGAGATTCATTTGCGAGTGCAGTTAAACAGTTTATTAGGAACAATCAAAGCTGACTTTTTAGCATCATTACTCCAGTCACATTATCTTTCAGAAATCATTCTAATATTCGGATTTGCTGCTCAAAAAACATTTATTATTATTATTATTATGTTCAAAAGAGCTGAGAAGATTTTTATTTATTTTTTTTCAGGTTAATTGATTAACCCCTTACCAGTATACCCCCATTTTCTGCATGGGGACAGAAATGACATACCCAAAATAAAAAGGTTTCTGCTCATGAGTCTTTCTGACTAGATACATAATCAACATATGTTCACAAAGCTGACACTTCAAAATGTACTGTTCAAGAATCAGAATTACTCAGACTGTTATGATAATAAAGATATATAAGCTCAAACATAAAAACAAAAATAAAAATATTAAAAACATATTTTTTAAAATGTACTAAAAAATTGATGATGTAGGATATGATTTTAGAAACATGAAGCTAAAGCCACAAGTCTACTAAAGCTTCATTTGAAAATTCATAATGTAATCTGTAAAACTGTGAATTTTATGAAATATTTTCTAAGGCCATGTCGTGTGTTTTTAGAGAAGGCTAATAAAATGTATTTATGGCCCCTGTAAACTCTCCTGTAAGCTCTCCTGTGTGCTGTCTCCATATGTTTGGCTCCAAATACTGCCTCATTCATGATTCTATTGTTCTTATGAAACGAGCTTTTCACACATCAGCCAGGTATGAGACATTATCCGCATTATTCTTTTATCATTATTCTTTTGTTTTTATTCAGCCATTATTAGCCAATGTTCTGGTATTTAATGGTTTACCAAGCCACATCGCTTATACATTTACCCAACTATTATCAAAAGTCTTAATATAAAAATATAACAAAACATTTTCTTACAACCTTACATGAATTATTATGACAAAATGCATTATGAAGAAGAACCACACCTGTTATGTAGCTGCATTAGTGCTAACAATAGCATCAAGCTACATAAGACAATTTATGAGATTATTAGGACACTTTTACTCAAAACTCACTTTAAACCTACATCGAGTGTTTATAATAACTTCCTTTTGCGATCTCATGTGGAATTTGGGCGTTTACTGTTGTAAAAATATGCTATTTATAGACATTTATATCGCTGCACAAATTAGCATTACATATGTGCAAAATAATTGTTGTTATATAAATGCCTCAGATCTCAAGAAAATTACATACAAACCATATACTATCGTAATCATGTTTATTATTTGGATATTTCGTGGGTACAGAGGTTTCTCTGTGTTGTTGTGGTCAGATATCAATGCGGAAGAGTGAAGGAAGCATGTGACACGATGCGACGTTGTCTTGTTATGAGACACAAAAGATTGACAAGGCGAGAACAAATCAGAGTTTGTCTGAGTCACAGCACAAACACAGAGGAGTACACACACAGAGACAGTGCTGGGAGCGGCTAATTATCATCAGATCACGTAAATCAGTGGAAAATGAATAGAAATTATGATTCTGTCAGAAGAAATATGAAGTAAACATGAGTAAATGTATCCATATATCTCCATGTACATGCATCTTTGGACTATAATCCCTTATTGACGCTGTTCAGTGAATCTATGTGAACACAAATAAACCACTGCTGACGTGACAGGATATGAATGCATGGTGAATTTCTATTCAGAATTTGACATAATACAGATTTAATATTTTGCACTCCTGACTAGGGCTGGGTGATGTATCGAATATTAGCGATAATATCAGAATAATTTTGACAATGATGTAAAATGTAAAAAATATCAAATATTTCAAATTCAAGCACACTTTCCCAAAAGAATGTGCCGAACATTCAAAAAAGGAACATGTAACTGCGGAGTGCTCTACGCGCCTCTACTACGAGAACTTTCATGAGAGCGGTTGCCAGATAACAAGAGTTTAAATCCTCGAACCAGAGCTTCGCTGTGACAAGGATACATTTTCTGCCCGGTGTTTGCTTATTTTAAGCAATCTTGCAACCATGCGCACGTGCTCACTCCATTGCGGAAGCGCTGCTGACGATGATCTGTAAAACAAACAAGCTGGATTTTAGCGATCTAATGAAAGCGTCATTCAGCCGGTCTGTGCTCTGTCATGAGATCTTGACTGTATTGTTTGCGATTATGATCACTGAATAAATGTACTTACTCGACCATTAATGTTTGAATAGAGAAACATAGGCTATGGCTGTTTGGAATTACTATTATGGAATTTCACTGTTATATTTACCAGTATTTCATAATATAGACAGAGAGAGTGCAAAAGTCTTTGGTATTCATTCATATATATATATGTATATATATGTGTGTGTGTGTGTGTGTGTGTGTGTGTGTATATACAGTACAGACCAAAAGTTTGGACACACCTTCTCATTCAAAGAGTTTTTTGTTTTTTTACATGACTATGAAAATTGTAGATTCACACTGAAGGCATCAATACTATGAATTAACACATGTGGAATTATATACATAACAAAAAAGTGTGAAACAAGCTGTTCAATCTAAATTGTTTTTGTTGTTTTTTTTTTTTTAATAGGCAAAAGAAAATCATGTCTTTTTTTATTATTTAAATGCAAACACATCGAGATATATATCGAATATCGAAAAAATTTGACAATATCGAGATGTAATTTTTTTTTTTACATATCGCCCAGCCCTACTCCTGAAATAAATTACTAAATTACTGTTACTGCAACAATGTTTTATCAACAATGTTTTATTAAGTGGTCAAATATCAAAACTAGAGTCTTTAATCTTTCTACTGATTGCACAGTTTGTCCGGAGTGTGATGTTTAACGTGCTGTGAAAGTGAAACAACAATAATCTGGGATCGCTGATGATCCTTGAACGCAAAGGGGTTAATAGAAATTTCAGAAGAACAGCATTGTTTGTAACATGATAAATGTCTTTATCTTCCTTTGTGTGCTAAATAAGTTTTAATTTCTATATTTACTGGCATAGTGTATATTGTTACACCTGGAGTAATAATGCTGAAAATGTAGATTTTATCACAAGAATAAATTACATTTTAAAATATATTCAATATACAAAGCAGTTCTTTTAAATAGTAAAAATATTTCACAATTTTACTGCTTTAGCAAATGCAACTTTACATATTTTGGATCAAATAAATGCAGGCTTGGTGAGCAGAAGAGAATTATTTACAAAAACATTAAAAATCTTACTGTTCAAAAGCTTTTGACTGGTATTGTGACATGTTGAAATATATAAATGAACATCACATACCTGGCATTTCCAAAGTGTATATTGTTTATGTGCTCTGATGGACATAAAAAAAAAAAAAACCTTTTGAAGAGACTCATGGGATTGTGACCCTCGCTTGGTCTAAGCTGTGTTCCAGGTTCCTGAGTGGGCTGCTTATTTGCTTTGGCTCACTTTGCAACAGGTTCTTTTGCATCCTCACATCTGAAATAAAGTAAGCATGCTGTTTACACAAATAAACTACATTATTAACATTATTGTGATGGTCACTGATACTAGTACTAATTTATATAACATAAAAAGAACACAATTACCACATAGCACATATTATTATTATTAGTGATATTTAAAGCTTACTTGAAATATTTACACCTCAGACGATCGCAAACACCAATGACGGGTATAACACATTCAAAATATTTACACCAGAGCAGATATTCATGAACAGAATCTTAGTTACATTCATAAACTCAAGCATGCTTTGTATGTAGGCCTATACAATCCAAAAACTATAGTGCTGCTGATGAGTGCTGACAGGTGGTGGTGCTTAGTAATCAGGTGATTGGGATCTGGTGAGTGTAGTAGGTGGAGACTGAGGTGCTTGTGATGACTCCCTGACAGTACCCCTTCCTCCATGGGCGGCTTCTGATGCCCTACTGCAGCGACGGTGTCACCCACGGCCTCTGGGTGGTCAGGGAGTTGCTGATGAAAGTTGGCCAAAAGTGAGAGATCCAGTACATTGTCCCAGGCCACCCAGGATCTTTCCTCCGGCCCGTATCCCTCCCAATCGATGAGGTATTCTAGGTTACCACCCCACCGCCGGGAGTCAAAGATATCCTGCACCCTGTAGATTAGGGGTTCCTCGACAATTTCGGGAGGAGGAGGTACTGCTGGCTTGTCGGGTTCTGTGACAGAGAGAAAGGCAGATTTAAGGAGTGAGACATGGAATGCTGGATGAATATGATACTGGGCTGGGAGGTGAAGACGAAAGGTGAGCTAATTTATCTGCCTCTTCATGGTGGAGGGACCAATGTAGCGGGGACTCAGCTTCTGGCGGGGCAGGCGGAGACGCAGATCCCAGGTGGAGAGCCAGACTTATGTCTCCATACTTCCTGCTGGAGTTGGACATGAGCGGAGTCCCAAACTCTCTCGCTCGCCCGGAACCAGTGATCTACAGCTGGAACATCAGAGGGTTCTCTAGTCCAGGGGAATAGATGGGGTTGGTAGCCGAGCATGCACTGGAACAGGGTGAGGCCAGTGATGGTTTGCTTAAGGGAATTTTGTACATACATGGCCCATGGGAGAAATGGGTTCCAGCTGTGTTGGTTGTCCTGACAGTAGGCCCGGAGATATCTCCCAATCTCCTGTATCTTCCGCTCAGTCTGTCCGTTGGTCTGGGGGTGATATCCTGAGGACAGGCTCATGGTGACACCAAGGATCTTGAAGAAAGTTCTCCAGACATGAGAGATGAAGTGGGGTCCACGATCAGAGATGACATCTTCCATGATACCAAAGTTGCGGAAGACATTATGAAAGAGAGCTTCGACTGTTTCTAGGGCTGTGGGTAAACCCCGAAGGGGAATTTACTTGCAGGTTTTGGAGAATCTGTCTGCTGTAACGAGAATGCAGGTATACCCACCTGAGTTGGGGAGATCAGTCACAAAGTCCACTCCGATGTGGGACCAGGGACGACAAGGAATAGGTAATGTGACCAATTTTCCAGTGGGCATGTGATGTGGAGTGTTGGTAATGGCACAGACTGAGCATCCACAGATATACTGGGAGATGTCCTGGGCCATACTAGGCCACCAGTACCGAGCTTGGAGGAGCGAGGGAGTTCGCTGGCTGCCTGGGTGGCAAGAGCCCGGGGAAGCATGAAGGGAACCCAGAAGGGAGGATCGTAAGGAGGTAGGTACATAGGTTTTACCTTCTGGGCCTCCCAGCGGAGTGGGTTCGGTCTGAGTGGCGAGGTGGATTTGGTCATCCAGTGCCCACTGGATGGTGTTTACGAGGACGGCTGGAGGGAGTATGGGTTCAGGTGTGGGGTTTTCTTCAGGACCATGCACTCGAGAGAGTGAATCTGCCTTGACATTCTTGTCTCTGGGTCGGTAAGTGATAAGGAATTGAAACCGGGTAAAGAGGGCTCAGTGGGCTTATCTGGGGTTCAACCTTTTGGCACTGTGAAGATATTGAAGGTTCTTGTGGTCTGTGATTACTGTAAAGGAGGGTTGTGCTCCCTCCAGCCAGTGCCACCATTCCTCCAGAGCCAGCTTGATGGCAAGCATTTCCCAGTTAACGATGTCATAATTCCGCTCTGCTGGGGAAAGCTTCTGGGAGTAATAGGCGCAAAGATTGAGTCATGGAGGCTCTCTCTGGTACTGGGATTGTACTGCCCGCACACCGGTAGTGGAAGCATCTACAAACCCTGATTCCAAAAAAGTTGGGACACTGTACAAATTGTAAGTAAAAAAGGAATGGAATAATTTACAAATCTCATAAACTTATATTTTATTCACAATAGAATATAGATAATATATCAAACGTTGAAAGTGAGACATTTTGAAATGTCATGCCAAATATTGGCTCATTTTGGATTTCATGAGAGCTACACATTCCAAAAAAGTTGGGACAGGTAGCAATAAGAGGCCGGAAAAGTTAAATGTACATATAAGGAACCGCTGGAGGACCAATTTGCAATTTATTAGGTCAATTGGCAACATGATTGGGTATAAAAATAGCCTCTTAGAGTGGCAGTGTCTCTCAGAAGTCAAGATGGGCAGAGGATCACCAATTCCCCCTATGCTGCAGCGAAAAATAGTGGCGCAATATCAGAAAGGAGTTTCTCAGAGAAAAATTGCAAAGAGTTTGAAGTTATCCTCATCTACAGTGCATAATATCATCCAAATATTCAGAGAATCTGGAACTATCTCTGTGCGTAAGGGTCAAGGCTGGAAAACCATACTGGATGCCTGTGGTCTTCGGGCCCTTAGACGGCACTGCATCACATACAGTAATGCTACTGTAATGGAAATCACAACATGGGCTCAGGAATACTTCCAGAAAACATTGTCGGTGAACACAATCCACCGTGCCATTCACTGTTGCCGGCTAAAAAAAGAAGCCATATCTAAACATGAAGCCAGAAGCACAGGCGTTTTCTCTGGGCCAAGGCTCATTTAAAATGGACTGTGGCAAAGTGTAAAACTGTTCTGTGGTCAGACGAATCAAAATTTTAAGTTCTTTTTGGAAAACTGGGACGTCATGTCATCCGGACTAAAGAGGACAAGGACAACCCAAGATGTTATCAGCGCTCGGTTCTGGAAGGCGGCTCGAGCTTCAGGGTTCCAGGACAGAGACTTGGGTTTCTGACAGAGCACAGTAGTAAGGGGGGATGAGAGGATACTGAAGTTCTGGATGAATCTCCAGTAGAAATTGGCAAAGCCTAGGAATCGTTGGAGTTCCTTAACTGTCTAAGGTTGGGGCCAGTCACGGACAGCTTGGGCCTTCCCCTGGTCCATCTGAATGGCATTTGCACTGAGGATGTATCCGAGGAAGTGCACCGTGGGGCGGGGGAAACTAACAATTCTCGAGCTTCAGGTAGAGATGGTGTTTCCTGACTTGTTGTAGGACCTGCGTGATGTAATGGCGATGTTTGGCCAGGTTCCGGGGAGTAAATCAGGATGTCGTCGATGTAGACGAGGACAAATTTATGAAGGAACTCCCGGAACACCTCGTACATAAACCCCTGGAAGACGGACGGTGAGTTCGAGAGGCCATATGGCATGACCTGGTATTCATAATGGCCTGAGGGGGTGATGAATGCCGTCTTCCACTCGTTGCCCTCCCAGATAGGAACAAGGTTGTAGGCGCTATGCAGGTCCAACTTCGAGAAGGTGTTCATTAAGGGTCCGGTAGTCGATGCAGGGCCGCAAGCCACCCTCCTCCTTTCCCACGAAGAAAAAGCTCGAAGCCAGGGAGGTGGAAGGGCGAATGAACTGTTGTTGGAGAGCCTCTTTGATGTATTCCTCCATTGCCTTGCGCTCCAGGATGGACAAGGGATAGACTCGATCCTTAGGGAGTTTAGCTCCAGGCAGCAGGTCTATTGCACAGTCCCATGACCGGTGCGGTTGTAACTTCGTGGCTGCCTGTTTGCTGAACACGTCCTGGAACGCCGCATAGTCAGATGGGATCTTCGGCACCTCGAGTGGTTCCGGGCTTTCCACGAGGGTGGAGTGAATTTGAAGACTGGGGTTCTTGACTCGGGGCACCGGAATGTTGGAGACCCAGAACTTTGGAAACATGCCTCACTCCATCGGAGTATCTCGCTGGACTCCCATCTGACTTCAGTTGAGTGTTGTGATAACCGGGGCGTCCCAAGACGATATCCACGGTGGATCCCTCCAGTACCAGAAAGGAGATTGTTTCTCGATGTAGACAGCCCACTTGTAGAGTGATCAGTGGAGACCGGAACTTGATGTATCCACGCCCGAGAGGCTTTCCTTGGATGGTCTTGATCTTGAGATCTAGAGCTTGTCTCTTTGTGGGGTAATTTGAGCTGTCTTAGGAGGGTTTGTGAGATAAAATTGCCGGAGGACCCAGAGTCCACGAGGGCTGGTACTGAAATTGAATAACTTGATGTGAGTAGTTGGACAGTTAACAAGGGCAGGGTAGATATAGCAGGCTCAAATTGGAGAGTACTCACCGCTGGGAGTGGGGGACGAGAGGGGCACATCTTAATGTAATGCCCCGGGACTCCACAGTACAGACATAACCCAGAGGCTATATGTTGGGTACGCTCCGCGCGTGAGAGGCGATTTGTGTTAAGCTGCATCGGTTCTGGTACTGGAGGACAGGCAGCTGGTGAGGTTGGTGAATGAGCGGTTTTGTCAGGTTGACATGCCTTGAGACGTTTGGAGATACTTACGGCATTATCCATGAAGCTCTCCAGGCCGACACTGTCATCGTATATCGCCGTTTGTGCTCTGATCTGTGGATCCAAACCCTGTCAGTAAGCAGTGAGTAAAGCGGTCTCGTTGAAAACCTCCTTGAAGTGGGAAGAGAAAGCATCGAACAAGTTAATTAGTGTTCTCTACGAATTCCAGATGGCTCGTGCCCAGAGCAGAGCTCGTCCTGCTAACAGGAAGATTAGAAAGGTCACTTTAGAATGTTCAGTAGAAAACATTTTTTGGGGGGGATTGCATCTCAATATAGAGAGAGACTTGAAGAAGAAAACTGCTACATTCAACCGCCTCACTCGATTAGGTGGCAGGGATGGCCATGGGACTGGCAGAGGCAGACTGAGGTGGTGTGACCGGAGAGAGAGTGCCATTCGTATAGCACTGACCAGCTCCTCGAGGGGGTCTGGAGCCATGGGGCTCGGGTACTACATCTCCGGTCTTCGGTCCAGTTCTGGTCTTCTGTCAGCAGATAGACACAGAGGTAAGGTGAAGATACAAACAGCTGGTTTATTGAACACAGAGCAAGGAGAATCCAGGTAAGAGAGCAGGGTGTGGGATAAGTCTTTAAGGGACTTATCTGTATGGTAATGTCCAGTTCCTTTCCAGGGAATCCGTGGGGTGGAAGGTGCAGAGAGACGGTGGAGTTCCGGAACGGTGGAGATTGAGGAGCAGAGAGAAGGGGTAACTATTGGAATAGGTAAGCACAAATTAGAGTCCGGTATGTCAAGCAGGGAATGATTGAGACCAGACAGTAAGTGTTCAGGAGGAGTGCGAGGATATAGTGCTGCTGATGAGTGCTAACAGGTGGCGGTGCTTACTAATCAGGTGATTGGGATCTGGTGAGTGTAGTGGGTGGAGACTGAGGTGCTTGTGATGACTCCCTGACAATTCCCAGCCCTAGTAAACAGCAACGTTTCAACAGTCATAAAGAAGCTGAAGCTGTTTTCATGTCATCTCAGATCTCAGATCTGAGGCTGCTGCTTGATTTTGAGGCTAAATGGAGTTAATTACTTTACTGTAATCACAGTCTCTTATTAATTGTATTAGTGATGCCTAGAAATAATATTATTTTGGAAAGATGGAATTTGAAGGTGTTAGTTTTTTCTTTTCTTTTCTTTTCTTTTTTTCCTTTTCCACCTTATAAAGCTATGCTTTATTGCTATTCTTAATAATATAGCATCTTGAGTTGAGGGTTTTTTCTTTTCTTTTTTTTACGGTTCTACATTGACGGTTCTACATCTGGTTTTGCTCACTGGAATACCTTGGGTTATGGGGTCTGGGGTAGCTGGGTCACTCTTGAGCAGTGTTGTGGTACTTCTTTTAATTTTTTTTTTGTATTTATATGTGTTGTTTGTTTATCTTGTTGTGATTAATCTATTTTGTAGTTTCTGCACACTTGTAATGTTTTTTTGGATTTAGTTGTTTTTTGATTTCATATCTGATCACTGTCATTATTATTATGTTATTTTTTCATGTTGGTTGATGTTAAATGGGGTTAAATGGGGTTAAAAGGGTTAAAAATAATTCATTTGAATATTAGAAACCTTGTGCGCAAAATTGATTTACTTCGTGTGTGGATTGATTTGAATAACCCTGATATTGTCACACTCTCTGAAACATGGCTAAATAGCAGATAAGCAGATAGAGATAAATTTGACCAATTATGTTATTTATAGATATGATAGGTGCTCCAGGGGTGGAGGTGTGTCTATATATGTTTCTAATGGTCTTGTATCTGAACTGATTATACCTTAATTCGATCCTCTATATTTTAAATGGATTTTTGTTCAGGTAATTTTTAATTTAAATAAATGTATAACTATTGGAAGCATATACAGACCAACTTCTTCACCAGTGGAGTCATTTAATTGTCTGTTATCTACCATTAATTCTATTTTTGATAAAAAAATAAATAATATTATTTGGTGATTTCAAAAAGAATTGGTCGGATAAATCATCTGATAAAGAAAAAAATATTTAATAGTTTAAATCTTACCCAACTAATTACTGAGCCTACTAGAGTTAGTGCTCGAGCACAATCCCTTCTTGATTGGATTCTTGTTTCACATCCTAATAGATATTTAAAGGCAGGTGTAATGTCTGACTACTTTAGCAATCACACTATTATATTTTTTGTATGGAAAATTAAATTACCTAAATCCCCTTCTAGATTTTGCAAGTTTATAGTTAAGGCTGATTTATGCTTCTCCGTTGAACCTACACTGTAGCTACGCCATAGGCATAGCTGCTGCTGCTTCGTCTTTTGCCATGGTACTGTGAGATACACAAGCAACATTCCCATGGACACTGCAGACTAGCATGTGTAATTGCATGTTGATGCAGAATGACGCAGGACCATAAATGAAAACCAACGCACAGCCTACGGCGTATGTCGGATGCAGAAGTATAAATCAGTCATTAGATTCCACTGTCGGTGATCATTCCGGCAGTAGAGACGTCTTCCACTGGTGATGCAGATTGCATGCAGTGGGGAGGGCATAGAGTTGCATCGATATATACAGATATATGGTATATATCTCATTATTTTCATTTTTGTATTTCGATTTTTAAAAATCTGTATTTAATATATAGAGGTATTTCACTTACTGCCCAATGTTGTCCAACAAAACAATACTTATTAAAGGCTATGAAAACAAATAAAGATAATGTAAAAAGATTTTAAAAGTAAAATCACATTTCATTCTAACATTGTAACATTGCAATCTAAAAACAAAAATAAGGCTTTAAAAGTGGAAGTTAAAGTCACTAAACTAAAAATGAAAATAAATAAGATCAAAAGCAGAGTTGTGTTAGGCTATTTTGATTACCCCATTACAGCCACTTTACAGTCAGTGCTATCATAAAAATAGACTGACTTTTAATTCTACATGTCACATTTATTGTCCAACTACAAATATTTCAGCGAACTGTATATTTTAGTCAGAATTATTGTGCTCATTTAATTGGGATCTGTCTGTTTGGCACGCATGCGTGCGGCAACGCTCTTTCACTGAATTCTGTGAAGTTTAGCAAAAAGTTTAGGAGAATCGCAAAGCAAGATGGAGAATATACCTGTGAAATGCAAAGTATACATTAATCTCAAACACATTAAACAGAGCATCTGACAGGCCGAGCCGCTTAAACTATGCAAAACTATAACTATATAGTCTTACCAGTTTTTAAAGGCCTCAATATGAAACTTGTCACATGTTTAGAACAAACTGGATTATGCACTTTCTCCGCAGCAGCTCAGTCTGTGTCCTCCGCTATCTTTTCAGATGCGGTCGTATCAAACTACTGTATATCGATATAAATGGTATTACCTCGTATCGTATCGCTTATAAAAAAAAATATTGATATATCATACAAACTCAATATACCGCCCAGCCCTAGTTGAACCTTAGTGGTCTTGAAGTCTCTTTCCTCGTCAGGCCAGAAACTCAGAACGCTGTTTCTGGTAGTGTCCTTTCCCTCACAGGATTGGAGCTCAGAACCATTGTATCTGTTATTGCCTCCTACCACATAGGTCAGAAACACAGAACGAGTGTATCTGCTACTGTCTCTTTGGAAGTACCAGAGACTCAGAACAGGGAGTGTCTGTTGGAAGGATAATTTTATCCCTTTCTGATGAGGAGGAGATTAGAATCTGGCACCTCTTGATTCCAGATATGTGATTGACCACTTGTGTCTGAGGTGGCAATGGTGTTGCCTGCCTTAGTGTGGAACTCATTTGCATATAGTGGAGTACAAAGTTAAACAGGCCCTGTTTATACTTGGTATTAAGATGCATTATTGTCTATGGTATTGTTTGTGGTTGTTGTTGGATTTTGACTGTTTACAACTGGCATTTTAATCCATCTGTTCTGTCCACTTTCGACCACTTCTGACCAGATTACCCCACCGTGGTGCTGATTACATCAAGAGGAGGGTAAATGGGCGGATCCCTCTGTTGGCATCAAAACACAAGGGCTAAAGTTATCGCGCACTCATCATTTAATCTCAAACACAATACGGTATTGCGGTTACAGTAGGAGTCGTCAAGTTTTCTCTGTACTTTGTCTTCTGCCCACACAGAGATGAGGCACCTGGTCTCACTGGATGTCCATCCATGAGGATCCATTGTTTCTTTTTCGTGTTTCGTGAAAATAATACTTCTGATTCGACCCGTCAAAGTTTAAAATCCTGTCTGATAAGTGTGCGTCCTTGTACGTCTCGCAATGATTACACATGAAATAGGTCAGTATGCAGAGAGTAGGCGGTGCATTCGACCACATCAGTGTCTACAGCACAAAAGCAATCCGGTCAAATGCATTTTCGACTACCTCTGGAAGTTTTTGTAAGTGGACAAGCTCAAAACATTTCACACCCTTTTTAGCGTTTTGTCCACTTGTGATCCAGTCGACCAAACCGCATCTTAATACCAAGTGTTAACAGGGCCACAGTGTCTTTAACATTTTATCCATGTAATATTTCTTTACCAAACTCTTTCAAATTATTACCAACATCATGGGGAGCAAAAGGAGTCCAAACATGATAGGGTACGGTTGAACTTTCACTTATTCATACCATAATATGTTAATGATTGATTACAAATAATCCATTTATAAATGACATCTGCACAAAAAGTGACAGTCCATACAGTCCTTTTTGACAGTCCATACAGTCCTTTTCATGCAATCCAGATTTGTGTCAGCTCTCAGGCTTTCTTTCATTTTTGGGATTTTCTGATGACAAGACTGAGCAAAACATGCTTTTTACTAGACATTGTTTGTTTACATTCATGTCACCGTCCTGCCGTATCGATGACAGCTCGCACATTGTTAAACACAGTAAGCAATGAATGGTCAGGTAGCAACGTGTAGTCTGACATGTTTCTTGTTCATAACATGATTTTAGGAGTCAAAAATTGCATATCGTAATCAACAAAAAATTGTGTAGTCTGAACTGGACTTAAGGAATGGTAAAGGGAAGTTTGTCAGCTTGACTCATAGTTTTCATTCAATTTTTAAAACCATGGCAGGCCACAGACATGAAGTCGGTTTCAAACTATTTTTAGCCTTATTATCGTCTGAACGCGCACACTAGACAATTCATCCAAACCGTGAGACCACAGACTTGTTGACTCTAGGAACAATTTCACAGTGACACAAGATCTCACAGAGACTTGCGAGATCAAACTTGACTAGAGAATAAAAACAAATGGAGAGTAATCAACGTTTCAGCTGGCTCTCCTGGCACGCGAAGATTATTGTTTTTCCACGCAACCTAGCAAGGGGAGGTTGTCGCGGGGCCTTTCGCAGTGCTTGCTCTGCGTGCCCATCCGCTACACCACTGGGCAGACAGCACATTGCCTGTTAATGTCGTTTTGGCTGCCTTGTTGAGCACAATGGCACTGAGAACATTATATTTCACACACTTAAAGCTCTGTTATTTTTCAAATGTAATAGGATTAGTTCAACGAATCAACTAGTTTGTAATGTGCACCTAACCGAAAGCCTCATAGCAAACGGTTCAATATGAATACGTGCATCATTAGAGAATGAATACGTGCACCCCTAGAAGATACACTTGCATATTATCTGCATAGAAGTGAAAAGAGATTCCATACTTAGAAAACATTGACCAAAAGTGTAACATATACAAAGAAAACTAAATCTGGCTGAGAATGGACCCCTGTGGAACCCCACTAAGCAAGGAGACAGGTTGAGAATAATCTTGATCAATATTAACTGAAAAGAATTTATATTGAGAATCGTGAGATTTCAAAGGTATCTAAAAATTTGGTATGGTAACTACATGTGCATGTCTGTCTCAAAATCAGCCAAAAACCAAGAGATCCGTGGAGCTAGAATGTCTGCTTGAGTGCAAATTACTAATGACAAATATTGATTAATGTAAATAAAAATCATATTTGCTTCATAATTACATTTTAATCAAGTTTCAATTTGTTGACTCTTAATAGTTCATAATAATCTCTCTCCTATCTGTGGCCTAGGACAGAGACCCTAGTAGGATAGAGTATATAGAATGGCCAAAAAATCCACCAATCAGTACTCTTACTAGTTTAATAACATATATGCATTAAAATTAAGTACATTTGTACTTTACTGAAGTAAAATTTAACTTAGTTATTTTACTGGAATAATGTTTCATTAGGCTTTAAATCAACTACAAGGGATGTTAGTAATTTTGTCTTCTCAAATACTCAAATAATTTTAATGCACCATGTCAAGTTAAAATAAATTAGAACGTGTCTCAGGATGCAGTGGACATTTCCATTCATTTGTGTCTGGTTTCCAACCATATATTACGATATATATGACAAATTTTTTTTGTTGTGTGTAATTGTTTTGCATGTTCAAGGACTTTGAATGTTTAACTTTCCATGTATAGTTAATGTTTTTTGCAAGTTTTCAATTACAATAAAATCATAATTCTTTGTGGAATTATTGTGTATTTATCTTAACCTTGGGCTTGGCCAGTTAGATGACCCTTTACCACTACAGTGCTTGTATTATGAGTGTGTTGTTGATTTCTCTTAATGCAGATGGCTCATGGCATTCTTCAGGCACATGGAAACTCACAGTTTCACACCCTGTTGACTCTAGCAGAGGAAAATGGTGTGTGGTCCAACACCACGCTTTGTAGCCTTCTCTCAAGTGACATCACTAATGTACAGAAAGGTGAAATGTATTCTACTGTCTATAACTTTCTTATTTAAATGTTCTATTTGTTCTTATTATCTTATTTATTTCCATATTTTGGTAATAACATTAATTTATAATTGTACTGCCATTGTTGTTAACTTGATTGAATGTGCGTCTTCCATAGTACATGAGTTTTTATCTCGAGAAGGACCTGAACTACTTCATATGCGTATAAAGCACCTAATGAAACAGAAGCATATGGAAAAAGCTGCAAGACTAGCTAAGACCTGCGCAGAGTTTCCAGAATTTGGAGGCAAAAAGAACTTCAAACAAATCTACCTCGTATGTCTGTGTGAAATAAAGCCGCAAGAAGAGCTTATGCAAGAGGTAAGGGTCCTTTTAAAAAAAGTCTCTCTACTTGGCATTATTGCTGAAGTTTAAGCATATTTTGAGTTTTATTTCTGCTCTTTCACATTTTTTGTTTTATTTGAAATTATAGCCAGGCTGTTTGTGTTCCTTATATCAGTTTTAACAATATAACAATTAATAACAATTATAGCTGTATGCCCGAGTGGGCTGTATTTATTGAAATAATGGACTTATTGAATTTAGCTTTTCAGTCACCTCTTAGGGTCCTTAAAAGGCCCTTAAAACACTTTTTTTTTTTTTTTTTTATGTTTTACAGGCAACAGTCATTCTATTATAAAAAGTTTTTTTCCTGACTTTTGCCAAGGATTCTGATAAATATCTTCATCATATCCAAATTATCCAAATATCTTGGCCTGCATGTTTCTGCATCATGTTGGTATCACCATCATGCTTAAAGGGTTACACCCTCATGCTGTTCCAAACCAATCCAAAACTTTTGTTCATCTTTGAAACGCAAATTAGGATATTTTTAATGCAATCTTTGAAACGCAAATTAGGATATTTTTAATGCAATCTGTGAAATTTCTTTCCCTCTGTTGACAGTCCATTCCACCAAAACTTGAGGCTTCAAAGTTAAAGAAATAAAAGTAACAGGGATGTGATTTTTCTGTATGAATACGGATTTCCATATTTTCCAACATCTGAGGGATGACCCATGTGATTCGTGTAGATCCGAGGTTTTTTTTTGGTTGTGGGGGGGGTTGTAGGTTGGTTACTGCGTGATGATTGAAATTGCGCAAATGACATTACGCTATTACCTAAATAAACTGCAGAAAGAAACATCATGGACGGAATGGTCCTGAGAGAGCTGCACGAGTTTGCAGCGCCATCTGCAGGATAGTTAAAGCATTCAAATGATTCAAAACACCAAATGAGAGCAGAATCATCTCTGAAACGTGTTACTTGACCCGGTGACTTTTTATGAATTGCGGTGAGAATTTGAAATTGGTAGTGCTGTCATAAAATTCACAACGGTTGTGCTGTAATTATATAATAGGCTGTAGTGTGGCTCGCTACATGTCTGCCGTTACAGTACTGTTTTCGGTTTCGATTGACTGTTAGTGCTGCGCTTGGTTTGAGCTGATTTAATTTGCATTTGTGAACGCAACATTCATCATGAGAAGCGTTTATAAATCTGTTGTTGTTTACAAAAAAGTTTCAGTGTCACATAATCCTTCAGAAATCATTCTAATATGCTGAGAAACATTTCTCATTATTATAAATGTTAGAAACTGTTTTGCTGCTTAATATTTTTGTTGATAAAAATGTTTTTGTTGAAACATTTGTATAAGTTTTAAATTTGTAAAAGATCTTAAAAAGAGAGAGAAGAAACCATTTTGCGACAAAAAGTGAGTGAAGTGAGTGAATTTATATTTAATAAATGCAAATAAATGTTGTTCATTACTTTATATTCATCAAAAAATCCTGAAAAATAAAGTGCATCAACATGTCCACACAAAATATGAAGCAGCAAAAAAAAACATTAACATTGATAATAATCAGAAATGTTTCTTGAGAGTCAAATAAATTGTAATGATTTCTGAAAGATCGTGTGACACTGAAAACTGGAGTAATGATGAAGAAAATTCTGCTTTGCATCACAGGAATAACATTACATTTTATAATGTATTACAATTGAAAACTGTTTTTGTATTTGTAATTGGTCTTGATGGGCAGAAGATCAGTTACTTCAAAATCATTAATAATTGTAATGTTTCTAAATTTTTGGCAGGTACTTTTATAATAATAATTATAATTCTATATACTTTACTATAATATATTATAGTACTTTATTATAATATTATATTGTTGTCATGATTATCAAATGTTGCTTTTTATTTTTTACAGCACAGTATGTGTTTTTACAATATAAGATATATATTTTAATGTGCTAAAATATATATTTTTAATAATGAGTGATGGGGCATGGATTGTGGGCATGGAGTGTGGCGTGGTCAGATTTTCTGTTTTGTCCCTAGTTGATCACATGCCTGAGTAATCCATATGAATTGAGCAGTTTAATCCAAGTCTCCTGAAGAGACATGATCACTTATGATGAACAGATTTAATAAAGGTTTTTATTCTGATATGAACACTGATCAGTGCATCTACATTAAATTTGGTAAACAAAGACTTGCTTGCTTGATGCACAAAAACCAATCATGTTCTCACACGTCACAAAAGTATGACTGAGCTGCTGTCATTGTCATGAAATACTAACATATGTTTTAGGGTTTCATGACCCTTTAAAGGCAAATCGCCTTGTGGTCTGTGTTGTTATTAGTTGAAGGGTTAGTTCACCCAACAATTAAAATTCTGTCATCATTTATTCATGTTGTTCCAAACCCAGAAGGTTTTTGTTCATCTTCGGAGCACAAATGAAGATTTTTAATATTCTCTCATCCTTGCAGGGTTCCCACTGTGAAAGTGAAAGTACTTGAATTTCAGACATGGATTCAAGGCCTGGAAAGTACTTGAAAAACATAGGTCCTTAAAAGTGCTTGAATTAAATTTGAAATAACATTTGTTTATGAAGGGATTAAAGTTTTCCGTCGCTACGACAGATTTCCTTTAATTGAAAAAAAAATTAGGAGAAAAGAAACATTTAGTTGTTGTTGTTGTTCTGGCAGCACACCAAAAATCATCCCCGCCATGGCTGCTGCTTCGCAGTGACAACATAGTGACGCCACTGCTTCATTCAGTCGGGTTATTAGCAGAGAACATGGAAAAAGGGCTTGAATATCAGCGTGGGATTTATTATTATATATTTATAATTATTATTATTAATAATTCTACTCATTCCTGCAGGTTCCGCACTTAGAACGCAATGACAGATGAAGGAATGTATCATTTGCACATGCTTTTGAGTCTTAAGAACTCACTCGCGCGCTCTCATTTTCTGTGCACCCACAGATCGCGATAAGGAGAGTGACAGCTTTTAATAGTTATTTATAAGAGAGTTTGCAAATGTCATATTGATTTAACAAGTACTGCCTGATTTTGCTCTATTTCTTTAATGAAAATATTTCCAAATATAGTAACAGCTCAGCTGCTTCGCACTAATATTAATATTGTATATAATTTTTGCACATCAGGGAGCTGCTATCAATATGCGGGGCATTGAAATTGCATTTGAATGAGTGCTCGCTTAACACTTTTGTGATCACGCACACTCTGTGTATAGGGAGTACATCTTAAAGTGCGTGCATAATTATTAGGCATGTTGATATTCTGATTATATATTTTTTTTTCACGCACATTTTACCAATTCCAAACCACATTAATCTTAATAACTACTATTTTTTTTGTATTTAATCATTTAGAAGTGATATATAATTGTCCATGAAGGCTGGAAATGAAAAACTCCTTATTAAGGTGTGCAGAATTAATAGGCTGGTTTTCTTTTTTGGAAGAAATGAGCCAAAAAAGCAATTTAACTCAGACTGAGAAGAGAAAAATGATTAAAATCCCATAAGAAATATTAAAAACTAATGCAATACAGAAATTTTAAAGTTAAGGCATGACCATTGGTCAGCAAAATTCTCAGTGGGTCAGCAGGGTCAGAAAAAAACAGGTTGAGAAGAAAAGACACGTTAACTACAAAACAATTAAGAATTAATGTGAAGAATTAACTGCAACCTTGAGTCTCCAAAATTAGAAGGTGTCAGGTTCTCAGAGATATTGCTTGGGTAAAAAATCATAAAAAAAAAAAAAAAATCCCCTACTAAATAAGAATAACATTCTGAAGTGTTGTGAAATACATACAAGACTATTTTTATAGGCTTTATGAACAGATAAGTTTAGAGTGACTCTTGATGGACAAGCACCACATCCTCTTGTACCAAACTGTTTGAAGAATTTATCTTCCAGAATCTGATAGTAAGTTTTAGGAGCTCATGTTTGTTAGTCTCTGCAAGACAGACTTTTCAGGATAGGAGATGGACTAAAAATGCACTCCCAAAACTTACTGCAACATGGAGCCAAGGAGAAAAATGTAGAACTTGTAAAAAAAAAAAAAAAAAAAAAAAAAAGCAGAACAGCTTAGTGAAAAGCGTTTACAGTTTAAAAGCAAATAGAAAGTCCTATTTTTTTATTTTATTTTCTTTATATTTTTTGGCCATGTTCATTAAATATTTTCAAAATATTCAGATTTGCACGTTCATAACGTTTTAAGCAGCTGCATTCCTCTTGGTCAGAGATTAAAAAAGATTTGCATTGACGAGTTTTATTTATTAATGAGTAACGTCTCTTTTGAGTGAATGTGCAAAAATTTTTAACAGGTTTTACCATGTTATTACAATATTTAACCATTTTTTATTAATTAAAAAAAATCGAGAAATTCTTTTCAAATTTAAATTTTGTAAATGTAATAAAGCAAAAACCAGTTTGATGCATATTTTATCAATATTTTAGAAATTGAATGTAATTATTACCAGTGCTGACTTCAGTGGATTTCATTAAATTCCTTTGAACACAACTGCTGAAAAATGGTCTAAATTTAAACCTACATATTCAAAACATTGTTACTCTGAAATTTTTAATGTAAATGTTAACTGTAAGTGAAATGTTAAGTAATGTAAGGTCTTTCTCAAGCCACTACATATGCTGGGGGTGTGAATTTGATAGGTGCTTGATATAAAATAAATGGTTGCTTTAAAAAGTCCTTGAACCTGGTGTTCATGAAAAGAGTGGGAACCCTGGGTCCTTGATCAACGCTCATGCATGAAGCTCATCAAAACCATGGTAAATATGGCATGCACAATTGTACGTTCTTGATGTGTGAGCAAAACCTCATTAGGGCTTCTCTGTTTAACATATTTGATGAGCTCTGTGTATGTGCATTGCTCAATGTTTATATATGAATAAAAGCCAATGAAAATAAATAATTAACGAGTTCATCCATTTAAAGCAATCATGTCTCTTAGAAGATTCAATTTCATATGGTTTTACTTTTTAAGTGTTTTTTGTACTTTTTGATGCATGAAAGTTTGGATGGACAATAATGATGTGTTTCCAAAGATTGAAAGGACTTTTTTTTTTGGGTTTACCCCATTACATGATAGTGAGCGAAAAGCAGGGCTATACAATTCGTTTTCCCCCCTGTAAGGAGGGGCATTTTAAAACTTTATCTGGGGTCCCAGTGAAAAAATTGAATAATGGTGTTTTTCCTTAATAAAGGGATAGTACACGTGATATATATGAGGAGTTTATTTGCAAAGACAAATAACTCAATTTTTTGTAGATTTTCCAAATTATGTTTTTTAATGTGCATTCCAAAGACATAATCATATTCAAAACTGCATTTGGGTTGTAGATTAATAAAAAAGCACAAAAATTAAAGGTAAAGTTATAAAATTAAAGTTCATTAAAACGTATGTGTTTATATATATAAAAGTTTTTTAGCAAAAGCAGAAACTCCAACAATTCTTTTTTCAATGGAAACAAAAACAAGTAATTGCTTGATTGCTAAGTTGAGGGACTGGGGTTCTAATCCACCCCGTTAAAGTTTTTTTTCCCCCCATTAAAACCAAAATATTATGAGTGTGTTGTTGATTTCTCTTTAATGCAGATGGCTCATGGCATTCTTTTCTTCAGGCACATGGAAACTCACAGCCTTCACACCCTAAGTTGACTCGTAGCAGGAGGGACAAAATGGTGTGGGCCAATCCACCCGCTTTGTAGCCTTTCGTAGGTGATCATCATAATGTACCGAAAGGTGTAAATGTATTCTACTGTCTAAAACTTTCTTATTAAATGTTCTAGTTTGTTCTTATTATCTATTGTATTTCTCTATTTTGGGTAATAACAGATTAATTTATAATTGTACTGCCATTGTTGTTAACTTGTTTGACATGTGCGTGCTTCCATAGTACATGAGTTTTATCTCGGGAGCAAGGACGCTGAACCTACCTTCCACCTGCTGCGTATAAAGCACTCTCAATGAAACCGAAGCATATGTAAAAAGTCTGCTGCGACTAGCTAAGGACCTGCGCCAGAGGTTTTTCCAGAATTTGGAGGCAAAAAGATACTTCATCCACAATCTACTCTCGTATGGTCTTGTGTGAAATAAAGCCTCAATGAAGAGCTTATGCCAGAGGCTAAGGGCACTTTTAAAAAAAGTCTCTCTACGTGGCATTAATGCTGGAAGTTTAAGCAATATTTGAGTTTTATTGTCTGCTCTTTCACATTTTTTTGTTTTACTTTGAAAAACAAAAAAAAAATTAACTAGCCAGCTTGTGTCTTGCTGTTCCTTATATTCCAGTTTTGCTAAATATAAACATTAATAACACCAATCGATAGCTGTATGGCCCGAGTGTGGCCTATGTATTTATTGCAGACCTAATGGGACTTGATTGCAATTAGCTTTTTCCCAGTCACCTCCTCTTAGGTCCTTAAAAGGCCCTTAAAAACAATTCTTTTTTTTTTTTTTTTTTATGTTTTACAGGCAGACCAGTACATCTGCTATTATCAAAACAGTTTTTTTCTCTCGACCTTTTGTGCCAAGGATTCTGAGTACAATATGGCTTCGTCCATACGCACAAACTCAATTTACCACAATAGTCTTGCGACCTCGCATTGTTTCTGGGGCGGGGCGATGGTTGGTATCCACTTCATGCATTGCTATACATGGAGGGTTCTCACCCTCCAAATGTATTCCGTCCCGGGCCGGTTCCCAAACCGCGCTCCATCCAAAAATTGTCTGTTCGTTCATGGTTGTGAACTAAATACGCGAATCTTACCGGGATATTTTTAATGCAATCTTTGAAACGCAAATTAGGATACTTTTTAACTGCAATCTGTGAAATTTCTTTCCCCTCTGTTGACAGTCCATTCCACACCAAACTTGAGGCTTCAAAGTTAAAGAAATAAAAGTAACAGGGATGTGGATTTTTCTGTATGAATAGCGGATTTCCATATTTTCCACCTCTGCGTGAGGGATGGACCCAGGGGGGGTGATTCTTGACATGTAGATCCCGAGGTTTTTTTTTGGTTGTGGGGGGGGTTGTAGGGTTGGTTACTGCTGTGATGATTGAAATATGCCCATAATGACATTACGCTATTACCTAAATAAACTGCAGAAAGAAAGACATCATGGACGGAATGGTCCTGAGAGAGCGTTGCCCGAGTTCGCAGCGCCATCTGCAGGATAGTTAAGGCAATTCAAGATGCTTTCAACACACCAAATGGAGAGGCAGAATCATCTCTGAAACGTGTTACTTGACCCGGTGACTTTTTATGAATTGCGGTGAGAATTTGAAATTGGTAGTGCTGTCATAAAATTCACAACGGTTGTGCTGTAATTATATAATAGGCTGTAGTGTGGCTCGCTACATGTCTGCCGTTACAGTACTGTTTTCGGTTTCGATTGACTGTTAGTGCTGCGCTTGGTTTGAGCTGATTTAATTTGCATTGTGGACGCAACATGAACGAACACGTGGCGGTTCATCATGAGAACGCGTTTACCGCCTCCCTCTGTCACTGTCGTTTACAAAAGCCAAGGTTTCAGTGTCAACATAATCCTTCAGAAATCATTCGTAATATGCTGAGAAACATGTTCTCATTATTATAAATGTTAGAAACTGTTTTGCTGCTTAATATTTTTGTGGAAAACAATGATAACCACTCAAACATTTGTATAAGATTTTAAACAAGAGAGAGAAATTAATATTTTATACATCATGCCGAAAGTGACAAAAAGTGAGTGAAGTGAGTGAATTTAGTATTTAATGAAATGCAAATAATGTTGTTCATTACTTTATATTCATCAAAAAATCCTGAAAAATAAAGTGCATCAACATGTCCACACAAAATATGAAGCAGCAAAAAAAACATTAACATTGATATAATCAGATGTTGTGTTCTTGAGAGTCCAAATACATTGTAATGATTTCTGAAAGATCGGTGTGACACTGAAAACTGGAGTAGGAATATGAAGAAAATTCTGCTTTGCATCACAGGAATAACATTACATTGTTATAATGTATTACAATCTGAAAACTGTTTTTTGTATTTGTAATTGGTCTGAGGGCAGAAGAATCAGTTACTACTTCAAAATCATTAATAATTGTAATGTTTCTAAATTTTTGGCAGGTACTTTTATAATAATAATTATAATTCTATATACTTACTATAATATATGTATAGTACTTTATTATAATATTATATTGTTGTCATTATTATCAAATGTTGCTTTTTTATTTTTTACAGCACAGTATGTGTTTTTACAATATAAGATATATATTTTAATGTGCTAAAATATATATTTTTAATAATGAGTGATGGGGCTATGGATGTGGGCACTTGGAGTGTGGCGTGGTCAGATTTTTCTGTTTTGTCCCTAGTTGATCACATGCCTGAGTAATCCATATGAAATTGAGCAGTTTAAATCCAAGTCTCCTGAAGAGACATGATCACTTATGATGAACAGATTTAAATAAAGGGTTTTTATTCTGATATGAACACTGATCAGTTGCATCTACATTAAATTTGGTAAACACAAAGACTTGCTTGCTTGATGCACAGAAAACCAATCATGTTCTCACACCCGTCACAAAAGTATGACTGAGCTGCTGTCATTGTCATGAAAATACTAACATATGCTTTTAGGGTTTCATGACCCTTTAAAAGGCAAATCGCCTTGTGGTCCTGTGTTGTTATTAGTTTGAAGGGTTAGTTTTCACCCAACAATTAAAATTCTCTGTCATCATTTATTCATGTTTGTTCCAAACCCAGAAGGTTTTTGTTCATCTTTCGGAGCACAAATGAAGATTTTTAATATTCTCTCATCCTTGCAGGGTTCCCAATGTGAAAGTGAAAGTACTTGAATTTCAGACATGGATTCAAGGCCTGGAAAGTACTGAAAAAAACATAGGTCCTTTAAAAGTGCTTGAATTAAATTTGAAATAACATTTGTTTATGAAGGGATTAAAGTTTTCCGTCGCTACGACAGATTTCCTTTAATTGAAAAAAAAATTAGGAGAAAAGAAACATTTAGTTGTTGTTGTTGTTCTGGCAGCACACCAAAAATCATCCCCGCCATGGCTGCTGCTTCGCAGTGACAACATAGTGACGCCACTTGCTTCATTCAGTCGGGTTATTAGCAGAGAACATGGAAAAGGGCTTGAATATCAGCGTGGGATTTATTATTATATATTTATAATTGTTATTATTAATAATTCTACTCATTTCTGCAGGTTCCGCACTTAGAACGCAATGACAGATGAAGGAATGTATCATTTGCACATGCTTTTTGAGTCTTAAGAACTCACTCGCGCGCTCTCAGGTTTTCTGTGCACCCACAGATCGCGATAAGGAGAGTGACATCTTTTAATAGGTTATTAATAAGAGAGTTTTGCAAATGTCATATGATTTAACAAGTACTGCCTGATTTTGCTCTATTTCTTTAATGAAAATATTTCCAAATATAGTAACAGCTCAGCTGCTTCGCACTAATATTATATTGTATATAATTTTTGCACCATCATGGATCTGCTATCAATATTCGGGGCATTGAAATTGCATTTGAATGAGTGCTCGCTTAACACTTTTGTGATCACGCACACTCTGTGTATAGGGAGTAGCTATCTTAAAGTGCGTGCATAATTATTAGGCATGTTGATATTCTGATTATATTTTTTTTTTTTCACGCACATTTTACGCCAAATTCCAAACCACATAATCTTAATAACTACTATTATTTTTTTGTATTTAATCATTTAGAAGTTATATATAATTGTCCATGAAGGCTGGAAATGAAAAACTATTCCTTATTAAGGTGGTGCAGACATTAATAGGCTGGTTTTCTTTTTTGGGAAGAAATGAGCCAAAAAAGCAATTTGTTCACTCAGACTGAGAAGAGAAAAAATGATTAAAATCCCATAAAGAAATATTAAAAAACTAATGCAATACAGAAATTTTAAAGTTAAGGCATGACCATTGGTCCAGCAAAATTCTCAGTGGGTCAGCAGGGTCAGAAAAAAAAACAGGTTGAGAAGGAAAGACACGTTAACTACAAAACAATTAAGAAGTAATGTGAAGAATTAACTGCAACCTTGAGTCTCCAAAATTAGAAGGTGTCAGGTTCTCAGAGATATTGCTTGGGTAAAAAATCATAAAAAAAAAAAAAAAAAAAATCCCCTACTAAATAAGAATAACATTCTGAAGTGTTGTGAAATACATACAAGACTATTTTTATAGGCTTTATGAACAGATAAGTTTAGAGTGACTCTTGATGGACAAGCACCACATCCTCTTGTACCAACTGTTTGAAGAATTTATCTTCCAGAATCTGATAGTAAGTTTTAGGAGCTCATGTTTGTTAGTCTCTGCAAGACAGACTTTTCAGGATAGGAGATGGACTAAAAATTGCACTCCCAAAAACTACTGCAACATGGAGCCAAGGAGAGTAAAATGTAGAAACTTGTAAAAAAAAAAAAAAAAAAAAAAACAGCTTAGTGAAAAGCGTTTACAGTTTAAAAGCAAATAGAAAGTCCTATTTTTTTATTTTATTTTCTTTATATTTTTTGGCAGATTTGCATGTTCATTAAATATTTTCAAAATATTCAGCTGCATTCCTCTAGGTCAAATATAAAAAAAAATGGGATTTACAATAAAAAGTAATTTACAAAATTGTTTTGACGAGTTTATTTATTAATGAGTAACGTCTCTTTTGAGTGAATGTGCAAAAATTTTAACAGGTTTTACCATGTTATTACAATATTTAACCATTTTTTATTAATTAAAAAATCGAGAAATTCTTTCAAATTTAAATCTTGTACAAGAACTAAAGCAAAAACCAGTTTGATGCATATTTTATCAATATTTTAGAAATTGAATGTAATTATTACCAGTGCTGACTTCAGTGGATTTCATTAAATTCCTTTGAACACAACTGCTGAAAAATGGTCTAAATTTAAACCTACATATTCAAAACATTGTTACTCTGAAATTTTTAATGTAAATGTTAACTGTAAGTGAAATGTTAAGTAATGTAAGGTCTTTCAAAGCACTACATATGCTGGGGTGTGAATTTGATAGGTGCTTGATATAAAATAAATGGTGCTTTAAAAAGTCCTTGAACCTGGTGTTCATGAAAGAGTGGGAACCCTGTCCTTGATCAACGCTCATGCATGAAGCTCATCAAACATGGTAAATATGGATGCACAATTGTACTTTCTTGATGTGTGAGACAAAACCTCATTAGGCTTCTCTGTTTAACATATTTGATGAGCTCTGTGTATGTGCATTGCTCAATGTTTATATATGAATAAAAGCCAATAAAAATAAATAAATAAATGAGTTCATCATTTAAAGCAATCATGTCTCTTTAGAAGATTCAATTCATATGGTTTACTTTTTAAGTGTTTTTGTACTTTTTGATGCATGAAAGTTGGATGGACAATAATGATGTGTTCCAAAGATGAAAGGACTTTTTTGGGTTTACCCCATTACATGATAGTGAGGAAAGCAGGGCTTTACAATTGTTTTTCCCCGTAAGGAGGGCATTTTAAAAACTTTAAGGTCCCAGTGAAAAATTGAATAATGTGTTTTTCCTTAATAAAGGGATATACAGTGATATATATGAGGAGTTTATTTGCAAAGACAAATAACTCAATTTTTGTAGATTTTCACAAATTATGTTTTTTAATTGTGCATTCCAAAGTAATATCAATCAAACTGCATTTGGGTTGTATTGATTAATAAAAGCACAAAAATTACAGGTAACTTATAAAATTAAAGTTCATTAAAAGTATGTTTTTTATATATATAAAAGTTTTTTAGCAAAAGCAGATAACTCCACAATTCTTTTTTCAGATGGAAACAAAACCAAGTAATTGCTTTGTAATTGCTAAGTTAGAGGGACTTGGGGTTCTAATCCACCCTCGTATAGTTTTTTTCCCTCATTAAAACCAAATGTGTTCATCAGTAATGGTTTGTGTGTATTTTATTTTGTGATTTCACTGGAACGAATAGAGAGTCTCCACAACAGTTAGCAATAGACTGAAGTGCTCCTCTGTGACACCGGCATTGATAACAGCAGACAAAAGCAACACATTTCAGAGGCAGACAAAACTCCTCCCAGCTAGCACGTCTTCGAAGTGAATAGCAGCCTTGTCACCTGAGTTAAATACTGTGCCTTATTCGCAAAAATTGACTTATGGAGTTTTGTACATAAAAATGTGAACTCACGATGCCTTGACAGTGGACAAAACCAGCTTTTGCGACAAAAAGTATTTAGCGTTCAGAATGTGCTATGTGTGAAGAAAAATGCACGGCAGTCAGTTAATTTTTTTTAAACATGATGTTTATCATTTTTTTAAAATGAACTCTTCATATACACACATTTAGGTCCTTATATATTTGGACACGGGCACAATTTTTTATAATTTTAGCTGCTGACCAAAACATTCAAGTTACAGTTATATAGTATGGGCTTAAAGTGCACACTCTGAGCTTTAATTTGATGGTATTCTCATCGAAATCGGAGGACAGGTTAAGAAATGATAAGTATTTAGACATTAGAAATAGTAGCTTTAGAAAGAAATATTTTATTTGATTCAACATAAAATTTATTACACATAAACATTTAGGCTACAACGACCTTACATAAATGGAACATAAAAGAAGATAATTTGAGAGACATCTTTTCTTTTTTTTTTCTTTTTTCTTTTTTTTTGTTTATGCAGTGAAAGTCACTGGTAACCAAAATAGCTTTGTTTCCATTTTACTTCAGAATTCATTATATGTTCTATGTTAGAAAGTAGTTAGTTATTGTTTGAGTAAATGATGACATCATTTTTTGGGGGGTGAATTATCCCTTAAAAGGGATCATTTTTAAATCAATTAATTTATTTATTTTAAATGAAATAATACAATAATACTCTAAATAAGAATCTAAAGCTGCCAGAAGTTGGCGGTTAATGTCTTTATGAGTCATTCATTCAATTTGATCAAACGACTGATTCATTCAGGAATTGAGTAAACGGCTCTCTCTATGAATGGGCTTTTCTATCATTGATTCACCTGATTCATTCAAAACGCGGATTCATTCAGAAACTAAACACTGCTTTGTTGCTTGAAGACACACAACAATTATGCTATGGCTTTAGGTTTTTTTTTTTTTTTTTTTTTTTTTTTTTGGCAAAACTGAGCAAAAAAAGACAATATTGTGTTTAAAATATAACACAATATTAACTTCTTATTTACTTAACTGTTGTATAAAATCACATTTGCACTATTTGGGACAAACAGCACTCGTGAAATATTGCTCTTACTGCTCGTGTGATATCGCTGATCATATGATATAAATATGAGAACTGAGTTATTTGCATCATATTTGTCAACAGTCAAGTGTATGAAATATGAGATGACGTATGATGATGATGAAAGATGACGTACAGGTCTGGGGGTGGGGCTAATGCGCTAACTGTGTTTAAATATTTTAATCGGTTATTTTTTCATAACTGTCACACCCCTGAACTGTTTTCATTCCTCATGTTCTCTGTGTGACCTAGCTTCTGTCTCGTGTTGATTGTGTCATTATGTTCAGGTGTGTCTTGTCATTACCCTCATTAACGTTCCCCTTTTAAATTGCATTCTGTTCATTGTTTGGTTGTCCTGTCTCCTTTATTTGTGTTTCTGCCTTCTCCCTATGGATTAACCCTATGTGGATTATTAAAGACTTTGTATCATCATCTTTCTCGTTATGTCCTTCTCCCGCACCACACCGTGACAATAACTAATTAAGCATTAAACTGACAGGCCTAATATATATATATATATATATGTACACACACACCTACTGTAAATAATAACCTAAATTCTCTCCATTCTGTTTGGCAGATAAAGGAGGTAGACTGCAAAGAGGCTCTGGACATGATTTGTAATTTAGAGTCTGAGGAAGAGGAAAAGGGAGCTCTCAGTCTTTGTACTGCATTTTTCAAGCGCCAGCTTGTCAGTGGCGATGCTTATTGTGCCTGGTAAGCCCCTTGTTCTCACTCAAAATTTTCAGTCACTATACATTAGCTCTGCACTAATAATGTTAAAGTAAATGTGATCATGGTTTCGCCTGCTACAGTTAAAGGGTTCATATGATGCTGTTAAAAAGAACATTATTTTGTGTATTTGGTGTAATGAAATAAAAACATTATTTTCCACATACTGTTCATTATTGTTTCTCCTCTGCCCCTGAAAAGTTTCTGAAAAGTTTTTTATAAAGCTCATCGGTCTGAAAAGCGAGGTGTGCTCTGATTGGCCAGCTGTCCAGTGCTTTGTGATTGGCCGAATGCCTTAAGCGCGTGATGGAAATGTTACACCCCTTGTCATACTGTGATGTGTCTCCCAATTAGAACACTGGCGCGACAAGACAAAAACAATAAAACCCATTACAAACAAGCCATTTGTTGCATCAAGTGGGGTCATAATTACGGATTATAATGACTTGTACTGTGTTTTTACGCGTTGCGTTGCATCAAGCCGGGTAAACATAAAACCATGTCTGCATTTGTGATCGGAGAAACGACAAACAAGCGCTACCCTACACCAGCCTCGCGCCCCCCAGCTCTGCATATTTTGTTATTTTGTCTCTCTTTGTTAACACATCTGATTCAGATAATCAGCTCATTAGAAGTGAGCTCCATGCATGAACTGTGTTCCCATTGACATGGTCCCTACACATTGTTCATTGCTCCCTGAGCAGGGAAAATCTGTTGAAGTTTACCTCACTTCGGAACATTCATTCACGGATTTGCGCTGCGCAACGTCTTCACACACAGACAAGTGTGACATCATATACCTCTGTAAATAAATAAAATAGAAATTAATTTCTTGCACACTTCAGTGCACTTTGAATGGAACATATACGTTCGCTTCGAACTGAAATCATGGCAGAATATCCTGTGATGTCCACTTCGCAGGGCACTTTCATTCAAATAGAACAAATGTCTGAAGCCATAAGAGAAACATACAAAATGTGCAGAGTAGTGGGGTGCAAGGACTGGAATTGAGAACCGCTGTTCTACACTGCTCAAAACTCGCATTTGAATCATCAGTGGCAAATCCTTTACATATGTAAATGTACTTACAGACTGTGAGTCAGAAGCGCCGGCATTGTAGTCTTCTCTCCCAGGATCAGGAAACAGTCCTTCTAAATATTTGGGTTGAACTGTTCTGGAACAGTGTTGTAAATACAACTTAAAGGGTTAATTCACCCAAAAATTTAAATTATGTCATTAATGACTCACCCTCATGTCGTTCCAAACCTGTAAGACCTCCGTTCATCTTCGGAACACAGTTTAAGATATTTTAGATTTAGTCCGAGAGCTTTCTGTCCCTCCATTGAAAATGTATGTACGGTATACTCTCCATGTCCAGAAAATTAATAAAAACATCATCAAAGTAGTCCATGTGACATCAAAGGGTCAGTTAGAATTTGTTGAAGCATTGAAAATACATTTTGGTCCAAAAAGAACAAAAATTACGACTTTATTCAGCATTTTCTTCTCTTCCGGGTCTGTTGTGAGTGCGTTCATGACGCTGCTGACATATGACGCTGCTGACGTGTTTTCTGGTGTGCCCAATAACAAAGATAACACGTCAGCAACGTTGTACATCAGCAGCGTCAGTGCAGTGTTGTGAACGCACTCACAACAGACCCGGAAGAGAAGACAATGCTGAATAAAGTCGTAATTTTTGTGTGAACTAACCCTTTAACCACTGATTTCTAGTTGTGTCCTCTTTTGGAAGGCCAAACAAAGTATTTTCGCTTTCACAACGAAACAGCGTCTCCGCAACATGGCACTGGCGGCAAGCGAGAATCAAAGTTACACCTTCTTTCTTTGCGTGATCATTTGGGCGGTGTTATGCAAAGCTCCTGCATCATGACGTAGACATGTGGGGGCATGTTTAAACGAGGCATTTTAGGAGGGCGTGGACACGTCTGAACTTTTATAAAGAATATCTCTATGGGTTTGAGACTTTAGTCTTTGCATCTTTAGGGATCTTATCTATTCACAAACAACTCCAAAGAGAAAGGAAAACTTGAAATCACATCATATGACCCCTTTAACATAATTTTTCTTAAATTTGTTTCATTTTTTTACTTTTGTATTTTTAGTGGCACACTACAGTACACACAATTATTTGGCAAGTCAATATTCTGATCATGTATTTCTTCTAAGCACATTTACATATTTCAATTACATTAACCTTATTAATTTCTGTTAAGATATATACAGCGCACAGCATAAATGAGTACACCCCCTCTAATTAAATATAAAATATGTATTTTCTTAAAGGGGTGGTTTAATTATCAAGACATAGACACGCTGTGAATAAAAGATTTATTGTGCAGTTTAGACAGCTTGATTGATTTTAACAGGAGGTCTCTTGAGCTTGCATGAAAATAATTGAACAATTTTGAACAAATTATGATTATCATTTTATATTGTACATCTTACAGGGAGCTGACACTGTTTTGGAGTAAACTGCTTATACGGCTCGAATCAAAACAGGCCTTTTTGGAGCAATGCAGACTGTTAGCACGCCTCTCTGGGAGTGTGTACCATATTCTGCTCCTCATCAAAGTCATTCAGGCTGAGGTTAGAAAAGTTTTTGTTTTTATATCAATTTGTTTTGGAAATCAAGGCAATGGCATTAAGGTGACAGGTGACATTTTTGTTTTTCCTCAGGTTGAGAAAGGTGGACTTTCAGTGTGCATCGAAATGTGCATTCAAGCACTAAAAATGGGAGTCAATGATAACGAGGGTTGCAATATCTCCATCTGCAAAACAATCTCTTGTTTGCTGCCTTTAGACTTGGAAGTAAAACAGGCTTGTCAACTCACTGAGTTCCTGATAAAGCCATCTTTGGATTCTTATTATGCTGTTGAGACTCTCTTTAATGAGCTTGACCAAAAACTTGAGCAGGATGATCCACCGATTCTAAATTCACTACGCTGTGACCTGTTGTTGGCCTTAAAGACTAAGTGGCCTTTCGATCCAGAGTTCTGGGACTGGAAAACCCTAAAACGTCAATGCCTTGCTTTGATGGGTCAGGAGGCAGCAGCTATATTGTCTACTGACAAATTTACTGACAGTGAAGACAATGAAGTCCATGACCTTGATGAGAAATATTTTAGACATCTGCATTTTACCCATAGTCCTACTTATGAACTCAGTGAGGTTGAAGAAGAAAGAAAGAAGAAAAAGGAAATGAAGAAGATGAAAGAGAGGGGATTTGTTTCTGCTCGATTCCGGAACTGGCAGGCTTATATGCAGTATTGTATTTTGTGTGATAAAGAGTTCCTTGGACACAGGATTGTGAAGCATGCATTGAAGCATTTACAATATTGTATTTTTCGTTTTTCAATGTTTGGTTTTACTTTTGAAACTAAAGCAATTCTAGAGCCTCATGTGGCATCACATGTGAAACAGTCATGTAAGGAGCGCCTTGCTGCTATGGGTGTGAGCAAGAAACGTCCCAGTTCTGACACCAAGTTAACACCAGCTAGCAGTACTTCGAGCAGAGCAGAAGAGCACTACAGCAGAGAAGAGCACTACAGCAAAACTTCTGCAAAAGTTAGCCAAGGGACAATTTGCAATAATTTGTGTGCTTCAAATGGTAGTCCAATCACAGATGTGAAAAGTAAAATTAAGTCGTCATCCCCAAAACAGGGTAACCCTATTCGTGATGTTAACAACACTAAACTTTGTTCCTGCCCTGTAACAAGCTGTCAGAAAGTTTTTAAGTACTTCAGGAATTTGGTTGCACATGTTAGGGCCCACAAAAATGAGCGGGAAGCAACACATTTCCTTGAAATACAGAGCCAAAAGGCTTTGTGCCAATATTGTCATCGCCAGTTTGTTAATGTGACCCATCTTAATGATCACTTACAGATGCATTGTGGTGAGAAGCCATATTTTTGCATTCAGCTTGAATGTAACTGCAGCTTTTCCTCTCATGCTGAGCTTCTGATACACAGAAAAGAACATGCTGAATTTAAGGCACAGTGCGCATATCCAAATTGTGAGAGAATATTCAAAGAGACATACTTGCTATATGATCATGAAGCACAGCACTACATGTCGTTCTCCTGCAAAAGTCATAACTGTGACAAGATGTTCTACACCCTGTCTGAGCTAAAATTGCATCAGAAAAGACACACAAAGCAGGACCGCTCTGCTGTTGATGTTCACTTACCTTCTCAACTGGAATTACCACCTTCGACTTCTCCTGCCTTAGAGTTGCCTCCAAGCCAAATTAAAGAGGTTTCTCAAGAGTCTACCCCAGTAGAAATGAAGTGCACAGTTGAAAATATAGTAGACACTCATGATCCCACAGAACAACCAAAGCACCTTGTATCAGGAGCAGCTCGGTTGACAGTAAGCAAAAATAATTCCCAAACTAACGCTACTCAGCCTGATGGATCTAAGACATCTCATTGTCTTGGGAGAACAAAGCAATTGCATCTTGAATCATGCTATGTAAAACTGCAGCCTATTCCCATCAAGTGCAATGATCCAATATATTTAAATGCTCTAAAGGATGCTGACAGTGAAACTCAAACACTCTTGAAAGACAAGAAATTGTTTTCTTTCCCTCAGAGTCAGCTTGAGCCTTCAACATTGAAGTTATCTCCCTCTGTGACAAAAGCCAGCAGAGAAGAAGGTCTGACTCATGTGTGTCCATTCGAAACCTGTACACGGAAATACAGCACCTCAAAAAGTTTATCGAGACATGTCAAAAATGTTCATTCGGAGGCCTTTGAGGAGTGGAAGCTGTCAAAGAAGTACAAACGGATTGCAGAAATTGCTGCAAAAAAATCTTCTGAGCACACAACCGCTAGTTCTCAGAGACCAAAATGGACAAGCCGTTCCAAACAAACTGAACATACTGCATTTCTGGACTCAGTGATTCAAAGTCCTTCTTCTGCTTTGTCCAATCTCAATAGTATTCAGTCTGCAAGTGCCAAGTTTTGCTCTCAGCTTGAAAACACTCACAGTGCAACATCACCAGACACAACAGGTCTGATGCAGTTACCAGTAACTCAGACATGGGAAACACCCTCAATGGAAAATTTGGATTCAGGTTTTTCTGTAAATGATCCTTACCACTCTACTATTTTATCTGACAACCAACACACAAACCCATCATACCATTCTGACACAGTATTAAATTACGCATCTCCCTCATCTTACGATAACATCATCCCCCTTACTGTGAATGCCCACACACCCTCCAGTGTGATGAATGAAGCCTCAAAATATGTGTCAAGCTCTCTTAGAGTACTACATGCACTTAACAGCGATCAGACTTGTGACTTGTCACAGGTTGAGTCAAGTGTTAATCCTGGATTCAGTCAAATTGGACAAAACCATCTCAATGATATGTCCATCAGCACTGGTTTGCTGCAAACAGGATCTTTGTCTGGGCACAATGTCAGTCTATATTTTTCAACTTTGTCTTCCGAGGAAAGTCCTACTTCAGTGCAGCCTTTGGCAAATTCAAAGAAAGAAAGGAAAATCGACACTGATAGTACCGATGCATTATTCTCATCAGATACCAAATGTTTGTCGAATCTTTTAAAACCTCAATTTAATGAATCGGGAGAAGATTTCTTTGGTGATGCCCCCCTGACTGATGAGAAAAATCCAGAAGATTTTTGTAATCATGAGCTGTCACAGGAAGGAACTGAAGGAATAGCTTCAGATGACCAGAACATTTCAGGTTTTGGAGAAACTGGGAAATCCAAAAGAATGAAATCATCTAAGAGAACAAAATGGCCTGCCATAATACAGGATGGGAAAGTCATTTGCTGCAGGTGCTATAGAGAGTTTTCAAGCACAAAGTCACTAGGAGGTCATTTATCAAAACGTTCTCAGTGCAAACCTGTAGATGAAATTGATCTTACTGCTGATTTACCAGTATCATTTCTTGATTTTCTGAATGATCCTGACATTTCAATGGTGCAAATGCCTCTCCCTGCGAATGACATACATGAGCACAATGACAAATCCTGCATCTATGCACCATCAGAATCAAATATCTTTAATGGGAACACTTTAATAAGCATGCATAGCACGGACAGCCTCCAGAACTCTAATATGTCCTCTCAAGACCCCTCTGAAATTACTAGAAATTACAGTTTCTTCCATCCACCTGTAACAAACACAGGCACAGAAATCAAATCTGAAGCTGAACTCACCCCTGCAAATACTGGTGAAGATGGCAAAATGATAGAAATTGAAAGGGCACTACAACGACTTGATTTAGTTGATATACTTAGTCAAGACAAATGTGTATCTGTGCACACTAACCTGCATGATCTAAGCTCTGAAGCTGTCACCAGAAATGATCAGTTTCCCACAATTAAAGATGCTGTACAAAACGAGCAGAAATGCATTTTAAAGCCCTTTAGATGTAAAGAAGGCTGTGATTATGGAGCAATGACAAAAGAAGCTTTATTTAAACACCTTAGCCGTGTACATGATTACAGTGAGGAAAGGATAAATGAAATGAAGAAAAACCCTGACAAATTAGCACCTTATAACTGTCATCTATGTTCCAAGACATTTACCAGAACCACAGGCCTTAAAATTCACTACAAAAATGTCCACCATTTTTCAAAAGAGGAAATGTCTGGCTTGAAAATCGGTCTTGGTTATAGAAAGATCAGAAAATCAACAGAGAATGTGTCAGAAAGTGCGCATAGCAGTCTCATCATTGACCAGGGAAAAGACTCCCTGTCAGAACAGTCTCAATCCCAGATCAGTACAAATTTGACAGTTACATCTGTTGATTCCAATGTTAAAGGAAAAGCCAGCATCATTGCCAAAAGAAAAAAAAAATGCCCCACTCAAAACTCCCTTACAGTTGCCAGCACTGACACCTCCAGGACTATGGAAGCGTCACAGAAAAATGTAGTAAATCTTGATGGGCTTTCATCTACAAATGTAAAACTAGAAAGCCCCTCTCTGACTGAAGAGAATCGTGTTATTGAATTAAATGAGCCAGGTATATTTGCAGTGCAAGAGCTGAGTGGTGGAAGTCCGTATCTCTTTGACACACTTAATGCTCCAGACAAAAGAACAGCATATGCAACTCCACAATCTAACAGAGAAATTGAGACAAATTCAAATGTGATGGTTGATCTTAAAAAGAAAGCTGAAATGCCAGTAGACAATATCGATTTTGGTGATTCAAGTGATGCACAAATTATGTACCGTCCATACCGATGTGTGCATGAAGGATGTGTGGCTGCCTTTTCAATCCAACAAAATCTTATTCTCCATTATAGGGCTATGCATCAATCAGAATGTGATGACAAAAACAGTGCTAAAGAAACTAATGGAGTTGTCCAAGTGCAGGAATATAGATGCCAAGTCAAACAATGCTCCAAAGTAGTGTCAAAAGTTACCAGTTTGTTGAAACACTATCTTTTACTCCATAGATGCACATTGGAAAAGGCAAGTGCATTGTTATCCGGTGTTGAGGTAGGCACGTTTCAGTGTGACCAGTCAAAATGTTCTGCTCACTTCACGTGTCATTTGAAGTACATAGATCATATCAAAAATGATCACAAAGCAATAAAGGTTTCAGCAGATGGGGACTTCGAGAGCGTGGACCTCACATTCAGATGTCAGTTCGAAGGTTGTGACAGGGTATATACAACCAAGTCAAACCTTCTTCGACACCTTATGAAGAAACACAATGCTACTTTTGAAACTATGAAAGAGAAACAAGAAAATGGGATTGGGGATGATGTTCAGGCAAAAATGTTAAGTGCAGGTTCTAACAATGGAAAAGAGAATATTGCAAATAACAACATTAAAATGAAGAGGAAGAATTCAAAAAAGAAAGAGGACAAGGCCCAGAACCATTGGATGATGGTAGCAAAGCCTGCTCTTAAATCCACAGATGAAGCATCTGCCTTGTGCAATGAAAGACTTCCTTTACAGTACCCGTGCATGATTGAGAGTTGTGATTCAGTAATGAGTGCTGAGCACAGTATAATAAAACATTACACCACTCACGGTCTCACAGAACGGTATATTGAGGATCAGAGAAGCCAGTTCATATTTTGCAAGAAAAGCAATGAGATGCCCAGAGCAGATAATACCTCAAAGATTTTTGAGGTTGCAGAAACAGTCTTTGATGGAGATCAAACAGAGAATTCAAAGGTCAGTTCTCAAGATGTAGGCCCAGAGCCTGCAACGGAGGATGTAGTTAATGAAAATTTCGCTTCCACAACCAAGCCAGTAATCAAACGGAAAAGGGGTCGTCCACGGAAGTCAGAATGTAGAAACAAAATCAGTGTCGAGAGAAAAAAAAGTCTGCGGAACTGCTCTGCTGAGCATGTTAAATGTTTGCTGACAGTCTCAGGTTCCATATTGAACTCGTCAAACTCTCAAGGGAACCATGTAGATAATGAAGTTGCACTAAAACTTTATAAGCCTTCAGAGTTTGAGACATCCGTCCTGAAGTTCAGTGAAGACTCTCTATCCAATCCATCAAAACGACAGCGAACACTTCAACCAATCATCCCAGAGAGAGATCAAGTCCAATGCATTGTTAATTTCAGAAATCCACTTAAGATTGAGACTGTGGAGAATGTTAAAATTGTTATGTATGAAAACCTATCCACTTCTTCTGAACTTCTTCTAAAGCAACTTCAAGATATGCAGCCTATGGTTATCCTGACAAAGGGGCTGCACAGTTGATGGTTAGATGGTTATGCATATATTAATCAAGGCCTTGTTCTCAGGACCACATACTGTGTCACATGCTGCTGACAGGTGCATCCAGTTACACTCTTGCATTTATAGTAGTTCCAACACCTTGTTTGTTAATGGATTTTGATTAGTGCTTTAAAAGAAGAATAGAAAAACTTTTGTACAATATTTAACATTTTGATGTACCATTATTATGGTTGTGTTACAATACCATTTTGTATTTCTGAAATTCTCTGATAAAAATTAGATGAAAACATTTTTAAAAATGTACAATTTTATGTAGGATGTAAAAGTTATGATATATCCCTGTGGGACTGTATTCTTTTTTCCCTTTTGCTGTTGTTGTTGTTGTTGAAAGTATTTATTTTTAACTTAACGTTAGCCTGTCAATGTACTTGTCTTCCACCTTACATTCAATTTAAGTAAACTGAATGCTCTGTGTAAATTGTGGCATCCACATGACTACTTAGTGTTGGACTGTGGTGTTTGCAGTTCTGAGGTTTTTTTCACCAGAATTCAAGAATGAGGTGAAATGTTTGTGGACATTCAATATAGCACAGAAATGAAGGACAAAGTACAGATTAAGGAGGGGGAAAAATAAAGATATTAAAAGAATTTACAAGTACACAGTTTGTGTGTGTGTGTGTGTGTGTGTGTGTGTGTGTGTGTGTGTGTGTGTGTGTGTGTGTGTGTGTGTGTGTGTGTGTGTGTGTGTGTGTGTGTGTGTGTGTGTGTGTGTGTGTGTGTGTGTGTGTGTGTGTGTGTGTGTGTGATTTTACAATAAAAATATGCGCTCTAAGGATGGACTTGAAGCAACAAACAAGACACAAATCAAACTTAGTGGCAGAATCAAATAAGGAATGTGAATGCAGCTGCTCTGATATCACAAACACTGCTATGGAACATCAGGATTACTCTAGTCTATCTTGAGTACACCTCAACAAGGTCAGTCCCTTCTCAGCGTTTGGTTTTGTTGAAGTGGTGGTTTGTTTGGTGTGTCTAGAGCGTTTTGGACTGCGGTCAGGCCAGCCTCCACTTTGAAAAACACGGTCATTCTAGCCGCCACGTTATTTTGTGGTGGGCGCATATACTACTCTTTACGGTAATAGCGCGTAATACCCCAGATCAGACGAAAAGTCATCTTTGGCTTTCATTTATTGAGCCAGTTTCTCTGCACATATTGAAGGAATGAATTAAAAAAAGGCCTGATATGAATGACATCAATTAATAAATCATTTTAAAAAAGGTTTTATATTAAATCAATACATTAATTCATTCATTCATTCATTCATTAATTAAAAAGGCCTGATATGAATGATTGATAAATAAATTAATTAATTAATTAATTAAAAAAACAGATTAAACATTACATAATAAAAGCCCTCCAAAAATCTCATATTTCACCTGTTCTGCCTGTGATTTTGAATAGCTCTAAAAAGGAAACTCCCTGTTTCCACAGACTAATTTCAATTCAGATTAGTAGTCCAGTACCCCAGGGTGTCCCTCAGCCAGTTTCAGGATGATCTGATGTTGCATTACAGAATAAAAGCCCTCCAAAATCTCATATATTGTCTGTGCTGCCTGTGATTTTGAATGGCTCTAAAAAGGAAACTCCCTGTTTCCACAGACTAATTTCAATTCAGATTCATAGTCCAGTACCCCAGGGTGTCCCTCAGCCAGTTCCAGGATGATCTGATGTTGCATTACATAATAAAAGCCCTCCAAAAAATCTCATATTTCACCTGTTCTGCCTGTTATTTTGAATAGCTCTGAAAACGAAACTCCCTGTTCCACAGACTAATTTCAATTCAGATTAGTAGTCCAGTACCCCAGGGTATCCCTCAGCCAGTTTCAGGGTGATTTGATGTTGCATTACATAATAAAAGCCCTCAAAAATCTCAATTTCACCTGTTCTACCTGTGATTTTGAATAGCTCTGAAAACAAAACTCCCTGTTTCCACAGACTAATTTCAATTCAGATTAATAGTCCTGTACCCCAGGGTGTCCCTCAGCCAGTTCCAGGATGATCTGATGTTGCATTACATAATAAAAGCCCTCCAAAATCTCATATATGATCTGTTCTGTCTGTGATTTTGAATTGCTCTAAAAAAGGAAACTCCCTGTTTCCACAGACTAATTTAAAATTCAGATTAGTAGTCCAGTACCCCAGGGTGTCCCTCAGCCAGTTTCAGGATAATCTGATGTGGCATTACAGAATAAAAGAGCTCCAAAATATCAATTTCACCTGTTCTGCCTGTGATTTTGAATGGCTCTAAAAAGGAAACTCCCTGTCTCCACTGACTTATTTCAATTCAGATTAATTGTCCCATACCCCAGGGTGTCCCTCAGCCAGTTTCAGGATGATCTGATTTTGCATTACGGAATAAAAGCCCTCCAAAATCTCAATTTCACCTGTTCTGCCTGTGATTTTGAATAGCTCTGAAAACAAAACTCCCTGTTTCCACAGACTAATTTCAATTCAGATTAATAGTCCAGTACCACAGGGAGTCCCTCAGCCAGTTTCAGGATGATCTGATGTTGCATTACATAATAAAAGCCCTCCAAAATCTCAATTTCACCTGTTTCTGCCTGTGATTTTGAATTGCTCTAAAAAGGAAACTCCCTGTTTCCACTGACTTATTTCAATTCAGATTAATTGTCCCATACCCCAGGGTGTCCCTCAGCCAGTTTCAGGATGATCTGATTTTGCATTACACAATAAAAGCCTCTAATGGCTCTAAAAAGGAAACTCCCTGTTTCCACAGACCTGTTTCAATTCAGATGAGTAATACAGCACTCCAGAATGTCACTCCCACAAATATCTGGATCTGATGTGTAATTACAGAATAAACGTCCCCCAAAACGATTTTGTCTGTCAATACTGATAGGTATACAAATTAAACTCCCTGTTTTCACAGACTATATTTTCACTTCAGAGTGATAGTACACCTGCTCAGAGATTCACCCACACAATGTCAGGACTATCTGATGTATAATTTCAAAATCAAAGTAATCTAAAACCTCATATTTAAGCTGCTTTGTCTGTCAATTTGGATTTGTTTATAAAGGAATCTCCCTGTTTCCAAAGAACACTTTGACTTCACATAACCAGTACACCTCCTCATTGTTGCTCCCACAATGTCAGTGTTATATGGTGCAATATTACAAATTTAAGTCCTTCAAAAACTTATAAGATGTTTTATATAACAGTTTAGATTGGTGTAAAATGGAAATGCTGTTCCCACAAACCATTTTCACTTTAGACTGATAGTGCATCACCTCAGAATATCGTTCACACAATGTCAGGACTGTCTAATGATTCAGATAAGTAGAAAATGTACTCACATTGTCACTAAAGTTTATAAATTGCATTACTTTTTAATTCTTCCCTGTGTTTGAGCAAATTACGTTAGCGGAGCTGCATGAGCCATGGCAACAAAGCCCGTCGGGTCATCTGGCTATATAATCAGGCATTTCACGGTAGGATCCTCAGGTTACTTAGACTGAACGGGTTAGATTTAGGGTGCATGGAAAAGTATGCAGTACTCGTTCCGTATCTCAGGAAAACGAGGTTACGTTAGTAAGCGAGTACTTTCCCTATCGATACTTCAGTCATACTGTGTCTGTTAAGATGCTTTGGGGAACCAGTACAATCGCGCCGTGCTATGCTATAGGAATGACTAATACTTGAACTTGCCTTAAGGACCCAAGGGGGGCCCAGAGGGACCAAATATTTTGCAGGGAAGCCCTGCAGGAGGCAGTAGGGCCAAACTCAGAGAGGTCTTGTATAATCGTCCTAAGATAATTTAGTACAACATTGGAACTCAGTGAAGGCCAAGAGCATACATGAAGAAGGCAAATGCCAAGCACTGGTTTTGTCATATGACAGAGTGCCCTGTTTATGCAGAAAGGGCCCCAGCCTGTAAGGCCTGGATGTACAGATTATAAAACTTGGCAAATGTGGATGGCGAGGCCCAGCCGCACAACGCTAGACCAGGCCCAGGAAGAGGCAACGCCTCTGGTTGAGTGGGCCTCTTGCTCCCATTGAGCATTGAACGCAAAAATAAATGTATGCTAGCATAATAGCATCAATTATCCATTTGGAAAGTCTCTGCTTCGTGACAGGAGTACTCTTGGTGCGGCCACCGAAGCATATAAATAGCTGATCCGACTTCCTGAATGGGGCGGAGCGCTCAACATAGACTTTCAACGCCCTGACGGGGCAGAGTAAATTCAACTCTTGCTCCTGCTCCGAAGGAGGAAGCGCCGATTGAGTTATTACCTGTGCTCTTAATGTAGTAGAGAGCACCTTAGGTATGTAACCATGCCTTGGTTTCAGGACGACTGTAGAGTTGTTGGGCCCGAATTCAAGGCAGGTGGGGCTCACAGTGCCTGCAGATCTCCCATATGCTTTACCGATGATAATGCTAGTAGCAGAGCAGTCTTAAGCGTCAGGGGACAAAGGTCAATGGACTGTAGCGGCCTCAAATGGGCAGCACCATGTAGGGAGGGTGATGGGGCGAGGTGGGTTGAGCCTTCTAGACCCCTTCTGAAAATGAACAACTATGTTGTTCCTGCCCACTGATTGGCCAGCTATAGAAGCGTGAGAGGCTGCTATGGCTGCTAAATAGACCTTGAGCATGGAAGAGGAACAACCCTAATCCAACAGCTCTTGCAGGAAGGACAATACCAGAGATATGTCACAGGAGATTGGGTCTGCGCCACAGGCTGCACACCAGGTGGACCATTTAAGGGCATAGAGGCGTCTTGTAGACTGTGCTCTAGACTGAGAGATTGTGTTTAGCACGTTCTCGAGGAGGTTTGCAAGCTCCCATCAAGAGGCCAAAGGTGCAGAGCCCACAGCTCGGGCTGGGGATGCCATATCGTTCTGTTCGCCTGAGAGAGGAGGTTTCATTTCAGGGGAATGGGCGACAGAGCTGCCGAGAGCAGCCAGTACAGCTCTGCAAACCAGTGTTGGTTCCTCCAGAGAGGGGCCATTAACACAAACTTGTGTCTGTGTTCCCTGATCATCTGATTACCTGTGGAATTAGAGCGATCGGGGGAAAAGCATAAAGGAGGAGGTTTGGCCAGTCATGGGCCAACGCGTCCCTGTCCTTTGAAAAGTAAGTTGGGCAATGAGAGTTGTCTTCTGAGGTGAAGAGGTCAACCTCTGCCCTGCCGAAGATCTCCCAGATTTTCTGAACCATTTGAGGGTGGATTGTCTACTCCTCCGAGGGGACGTTGCTCCAAGACAGCATGTCTGCTCCTTAGTTCAACCTGCCCGGTACATGCGCTGCTCTCAGCGAGCGCAAGTTGAGCTGGGCCCATTCCAACAGGCGCTCCAGCAGTGTGAAGAGGCACTTTGAGGAGAGAAGTACCGGAGACACAGAGGCCATGAGGCCCAGCATCCTCTGAAACGCCTTGAGATGACAATAGTCTCCAACTTTGAATGAGGCCACAAGCTGCTGAATGGCCAGTGCACGTTCTGGCATCAGGGGACCCTCACCCTCATTTGGGCTGAGTCTAAAACTGTTCCTAGGAATGATATCCATTAGCTGGGGAACAGTGCCCTCTTGGCAAAATTGACCCCTGAGTCCCAGGGATTCTAGGTGGCTGAGGAGGCGGGATCGTGAGATAGTAGCTCGTCCTCTGACTGGGCCAGAATGAGCCAGTCATTGAGGTAATTCAGAATGCGGATTCCCGTCTGTCTCAGCGGGGAAAGAGCTGCATCCATGCACTTTGTAAAAGTGCAAGGAACTAGGGACAGTCCAAAGGAAAGGACTGTGTACTGATAAACCACTCCCTCAAAGGCGAATCTCAAGAAATGTCTGTGATGGGGGGCTATCTGGATGTGAAAGTATGCGTCTTTCAGGTCCAGTGAAAAGATCCAGTCCCCTGGGCACTACTTGCGAGAGGATCTGTTTCAATGTAATCATCTTGAACGGCCGTCTCATGAGAGCATGATTCAAGTGCCTGAGATTAAGGATGGGCCTTAGGCCGCTATCCTTTTTGGTGACGAGTAAGTAACAGCTGTAGAAGCCTGACTCACTCTTGGCTGGGGGAACTGTTTCTACTGCCCCTTTTGCCAGCAGGGACCACCCCGCTAAATAGCGGGGGTCTTCGAGTCAATTAGGAGTGTATAACCTCGTTTTATTATCCCTGTAACCCAGTCTGACACTCTGGGGATGGCCTGCCAGGCCTCGGCCTGCATGGCAAGGTGTTGGATTGGCTCGAATGGTGAGCCTCCAAATGGGGAGTCGATGCTTGTAATGAGTGGAAGAGGAAATTTTCTCTCTTTTTGAAAATGCTTGTTTTATTTTTCTCGCTATAACAGTGGCTGGTTGTGTGGATGCGATTAGAATGGGCCCTATGTTCACAACAATATTTTTGGTCACAAACACACTGCCATTGACACCCAGAACTGAACAGGGTGCTTGTTACGATTAACTCAGAGCCATAACAAAAGACAAGAGACCATGCCACAAACAAACGGTGCAAAACATAAATGTATTGTGTATCTAACACAAGTTTAAACAACAAAACCCAGTAATGTAATCTAGGGCAAATGCATGGATGTATGAGGTGTATGAGTGCAAGTGTTGAGTGTAACATAGAAGATATAAACTTAAATAAACTCAAATGTGCATCTGTGAAGAATGCTGGCGTCCCGAGCGAGGCATGGGCCTGAACAGGTCGACCGAGCAGCGTTCAAGCTTCTAGCCACCAGAACCCCGCAGGAAGGAGAGAGACCAATCCAGCAGCGAAGCTCCTATTTAAACACCATTCTTCTCAGGTGAGAACAATTAAGTCTGAAATAGAGGAGGGGCAAGAGAACAAGCAAAGACAGGCCAAAGGCCATAACAGTGCTCGAGAGGTACAGCAGCCCCTTCCTCTTCCTGTCCCACAGATCAGGATGAGGCGCAGGGTCCAACGCTATCTTGGGTCGGGGGCCCTGGCGTTTATGAAATGGGTAGCATCCGGCAGAGCGGGAGCGTTGACGAGGCTCGGGCTTAGGAGCTGTGAGAGCAGCTGGCAGTGCAGGCTTCTTGGGATGCTGAGTCAGCACATTCTTGGGGCAACTGGAAGCAGCCGTCAAACTGGATCGCTTTGGCAGTCATTTGCTTGTGATGACTTCTGTGCAGTGGTAAAGGTTTCAGCAAAACCCTCAACTGCAGGTCCAAACAGGACAGTAGGGGAAACTGGGGAGTCAAGTAAGGGGACCTTATCCGCATCCTTGATATCCATGAGGTTTAACCATAGATGGTGCTCAGGCACCACTAGGCTGGGCATGGATCTGCCAGTCGCCTGCGCTGTCATTTTGGTGGCGTGTAGAGCCAAGTCGGTCGCACTGTGCAGCTCCTTAAAAGCTGCGGGGTCTGGGCCGGACTCATCCATGCAATGGAGGAGCTTAGCCTAGAAGACCTTTAAGACCCCCATGGAATGAAGCGCCAAGGACGATGTTCCAGCAGAGGAATAGGCTTTTCCGGCAAGAGCTGAAGTCGTCCTACATGGCTTGGACGGGTGGGCGGCCTTTGCCTTCCGGCTGGTGGCCTCGGGCAGGCAGAGATGGACGGCCACTGACTCATCCAGGGGAGGCAGTTTGTCATACCCCTTTTATTCAGCACCGTCGACAGACGTGAAGGCGGATGAAGACGAGGCACGACGGCGGGCAGAGTAAGGGATAAACCAAGACTTGGTGATCTCGTTGTGGACCTCCGGGAAGAATGGTGAAGCTCATTGTCGAGGGGCCTGACTGTGCCCCGAGAGGAATCACTCTCCGAGCGGCTGCGAGTTGGCTCCACTGGCGGAGACCACTCTATACCCAGCTCCTCCAGAGCTTTAGACAGGACGCGATATAGTTCAGTGTCCATGCCTGTGCTGGCTGCGCTGGGCTGTGCAGATGGCAGGGGGTTGGGGTCGACATATGAGCCCGACAGCTCCGCCGCATCTGAAGACTCCAACGACATGCTGTCGTCCATGGCGTCCACTCGCTCCCACCAAACGAAACCAGATTGCTCGAAGCCGCAGATGAACGATGGTCCGGAAGGGACAAGTGGACAGGTGAAGCCTCTCTTAGTGGAGAGAGCGAGGCATGAGGAGGCTCAGAGATCCTCTGCCCCGGTGCTTTTTTCCCACAGGAGGAAAAAAGGGTGAGGTCACGAGGGACAGAGTCGCTCTCTGAAAAGAGAGCTTTCCGTGAGTAAAGCACAGTAACGGCGCAGCATTTGCTCTTGCATTTGCAATTTGCTCTTAAATGTGTTCTTTTAATGTAGCCGGATAGCGGCAGGGAACATTTTGGAGCTATACAAATTCACAGGCAGAACAGGTTGAAAATGAGATTTCGAGGGCTTTATGTAATGCAACATCAGATCGTCCTGAAACTGGCTGAGGGACACCATAGGGTACTGGACTATTAATCTGAATTGAAATTAGTCTGTGGAAACAGGGAGTTTCCTTTTTAGAGCCATTCATAATCACAGGCAGAATAGGTGAAATATAAGATTTTTGAGGGCTTTTATTATGTAATGTAACATCAGATCGTTTTGAAACTGGCTGAGGGACACCATGGGGTACTGGACTATTAATCTGAATTGAAATTAGTCTGTGGAAACAGGGAGTTTCCTTTATAGAGCTATTCAAAATCACAGGCAGAACAGGTGAAATTGAGATTTTGGAGGGGTTTTATTATGTAATGCAACATCAGATCATCCTGAAACTGGGTGAGGGACACCCTGGGGTACTGGACTACTAATCTGAATTGAAATTAGTCTGTGGAAACAGGGAGTTTCCTTTTCAGAGCTATTCAAAATTACAGGCAGATCAGGTAGAATATGAGATTTTGGAGGGGTTTTTTTATGTAATGCAACATCAGATCATCCTGGAACTGGCTGAGGGACACCCTGGGGTACTGGACTATTAATCTGAATTGAAATTAGTCTGTGGAAACAGGGAGTTTACTTTTTAGAGCTATTCAAAATCACAGGCAGAACAGGTGAAATTGAGATTTCAGAGGGCTTTTATTATATAAAGCAACATCAAATCATCCTAAAACTGGCTGAGGGACACCCTGGGGTACTGGACTACTAATCTGAATTGAAATTAGTCTGTGGAAACAGGGAGTTTCCTTTTTAGAGCTATTCAAAATCACAAGCAGAACAGGTGAAATTGAGATTTTGGAGGGCTTTTATTCTGTAATGCAACATCAGATCATTCTGAAACTGGCTGAGGGACACCCTGGGGTACTGAACTATTAATCTGAATTGAAATTAGTCTGTGGAAACAGGGAGTTTCCTTTTAAGAGCTATTCAAAATCACAGGCAGAACAGGTGAAATTGAGATTTTGGAGGGCTTTTTTTATTATGTAATACCACATCAGATCATCCTGAAACTGGTTGAGGGACACCATGGGGTACTGGACTACTAATCTGAATTGAAATTAGTCTGTGGAAACAGGGAGTTTCCTTTTTTAGAGCTATTCAAAATCACAGGCAGAACAGGTGAAATTGAGATTTTGGAGGGCTTTTATTATGTAATGCAACATTAGATCGTCCTGAAACTGGCTGAGGGACACCCTGGGGTACTGGACTACTAATCTGAATTGAAATTAGTCTGTGGAAACAGGGAGTTTCCTTTTTAGAGCCATTCAAAATCACAGACAGAACAGGTGAAATATGAGATTTTGAGGGATTTTATTATGTAATGCAACATCAGATCATCCTGAAACTGGCTGAAGGACACCCTGAGGTACTGGACTACTAATCTGAATTGAAATTAGTCTGTGGAAACAGAAAGTTTCCTTTATAGAGCCATTCAAAATCACAGGCAGAACAGGTGAAATATAAGATTTTTGAGGGCTTTTATTATGTAATGCAACATCAGCTCATTCTGGAACTAGCTGAGGGACACCCTGGGGTACTGGACTACTAATCTGAATTGAAATTAGTCTGTGGAAACAGGGAGTTTTGTTTTTAGAGCTATTCAAAATCACAGGCAGAACAGGTGAAATATGAGATTTTTGGAGGGCTTTTATTATGTAATGCAACATCAGATCGTTCTGAAACTGGCTGAGGGACACCCTGGGGTACTGGACTACTAATCTGAATTGAAATTAGTCTGTGGAAACAGGGAGTTTCGTTTTAAGAGCTATTCAAAATCACAGGCAGATCAGGTAGAATATGAGATTTTGGAGGGCTTTTATTCTGTAATGCAACATCAGATCATTCTGGAATGGGCTGGGGGACACCCTGGGGTACTGGACTACTAATCTGAATTGAAATTAGTCTGTGGAAACAGGGAGTTTCCTTTTTAGAGCTATTCAAAATCACAAGCAGAACAGGTGAAATTGAGATTTTGGAGGGCTTTTATTCTGTAATGCAACATCAGATCATTCTGGAATGGGCTGGGGGATACCCTGGGGTACTGGGCTACTAATCTGAATTGAAATTAGTCTGTGGAAACAGGGAGTTTTGTTTTCAGAGCTATTCAAAATAACAGGCAGAACAGGTGAAATATTAGATTTTGGAGGGCTTTTATTATGTAATGCAACATCAGATCGTCCTGAAACTGGCTGAGGGACACCCTGGGGTACTGGACTACTAATCTGAATTGAAATTAGTCAGTGGAAACAGGGAGTTTCCTTTTTAGAGCCATTAAAAATCAGACAAAACTGGTCATATATGAGATTTTGGAGGGTTTTTATTTTGTAATGCAACATCAGATCGTCCTGAAACTGGCTGAGGGACTCCCTGTGGTACTGGACTATTAATCTGAATTGAAATTAGTCTGTGGAAACAGGGAGTTTCTTTTTTAGAGCCATTCAAAATCACAGGCAGAACAGGTGAAATTGAGATTTTGGAGGGCTTTTATTATGTAATGCAAACATTAGATCATCCTGAAACTGGCTGAGGGACACCCTGGAGTACTGGACTATTAATCTGAATTGAAATTAGTCTGTGGAAACAGGGAGTTTTGTTTTTAGAGCCATTCAAAATCACAGGCAGAACAGGTGAAATATGAGATTTTTGGAGGGCTTTTATTATGTAATGCATTAATCTGTTTTTTTAATTAATTAATTTATTTATTTATTTATCATTCATATCAGGCCTTTTTAATGAATGAATGAATGAATGAATGAATGTATTGATTTAATATAAGACCTTTTTTAAATGATTTATTAATTGATGTCATTCATATCAGACCTTTTTTGTAATTCATTCCTTCATTCATTCATGTGCAGAGAAACTGGCTCAATAAATGAAAGCCAAAGATGACATTTCGTCTGATCTGGGGTATTACGCGCTATTACCGTAAAGAGTAGTATATGCGCCCACCGCAAAATAACTTGGCGGCTAGAATGACCGTGTTTTTCAAAGTGGAGGCTGGCCTGACCGCAGTCATTTTGGGTGGGTGGGGGTGGGGGGGGGGCAGTTTGGTCTCTACCTTAAAGGAGGGTGGCCACGGTGGGGGGGGGGGGGGGGGGGGGGGGGGATTGGTAGAGTGTATACACAATGTTAATAATATATATTAATTGCGCGTTGTGAGATTCATTGGTAACAGAACTGTGAGATCGCGATGAACAAAAAGTAACAGCTTTTTAGTGGTTATTATGAGCGCACTTTGTGAGCTTTCTAGCCAGTCAATTTAAAATGAAGAACTTTGTTTTTTTGGCCACACACACGTTGCAAAGTTTTCAGGAATGACATCTGCATATTTATGCAGGATTCGCTCTCGAAGTAGCAGTGTTTGGCATGGTGATAACCATAGCAAGAGACGGGACAGAATATGTGAAAATGTGCATTAAGACTAGAGCACCCTCACTAATTTCAGAAGCACCCTCAGTGATTATTTCTGGAACCTGGTTTATACGCTTTTATTGCATAACTATATACAAAAACAACAAAATACAAATGCAGTAAATAGAATAATTTAATAAATGCATAATTACAATTTAAGCACTTAACTAAAGTATTAATAAAATAAATAACTAGAAAAGGCTGACTATATTCAGCTTGCTACCATTTAGTGAGAAAAACCTACTCTTCACCCGAATTAGAAAAAAAAAAAGCTCCTCTGGTTTTCAGTGATGCGAGGACAACGTCTTAGTGTACACGTTATATCTGAGCGAGAGCAGAGCCAATTCATAAAAGTGCAATGTATATTTAAAAACACACGTCCAGTTTTGTGTGAGTAAAGGAAATCTGCTTGCGATTGGAGATTCGTGCTCGTGCATTAGGCCTACGTAATGGATTGCGTAACATTATGTGCTCTGGACATTGTCATTAAGATCACGCTATAGAAGCCGCATAAATGCTTAATAATGTTGCAGGGCGGGGCCATGGTGGGGGATTTTTGACAAAATCCTAATATTAAACACCCCAAACTCTTATAGATTAACATACAAAGGCAGACAGTTATATGCGAACCAATATATATTTGTGATTTTAGTTCAAGATTTTTTCTTTAATAATTCTATTATTTCAGGGGATTTTACTAGATATTAACATCAATGACATGCAAAAAAATTTGGTCAGTGCACTTTGGCAAATTTTCTTATCAATAACAACAAATTACATGCGATGTAAATAAGAGATTACTTCATCATACACTGCAGACAACATCACTGATTATAACATAGCTTTTTAAGAGTGCTTACACTCACGCTGGACTGAATTCAGTGATATGCTTTGATAATGAGAATGTTATTTGCTCGCTGTATAATTTAGTTGTTTGAATAATCGTGGACATGCTGCGTTATAATTAAACTTACAAAAAGGTCTTAAACGTGATCAGGTTAAATATAAATTCAGTCTTATTAAAATAGTTTATGTCATAATATGGTTGCCGACTTGCCTAAAACGTTATGCATAGTTAATAGATTATATTAGGCTACAGTGGTTTGAACGCGTTTGACCAGAGACTACAGCGCAATTTAAAGAGCTGTGCTTATGTGATTGATGATGGTCGTCTTGAGAAGCTTCAGAAAATGGCTCATAAAAAGGACGAGGACGTGAATTGTTTTTACAAGTCGGAGTGTAAAATTACGGTAACATCGCGTGATCAATACAACCACACTAGGCTATATATTTCTGGTCAGTTTAATAAATAATTAATCACAAAATTATCACAAAAATTAAGTATCTTGGGGATGATGTAGTCGATATGTGTTTAGTGGATCATGTTGAGAGATGTAGTAGGTTGGTCATATTGGATACGTGCTGGACGTTGTAACGCGCATGCGCGGTGGTGTGTTTTGGTGACGTCATAGACGCATGCGCACTACCGATTTATGATTATAATGCGCATGCGATGGTCTTGAGTGACACGCATGCTCAATATTGTATTAAGATGATGTTCTTACCTCTATAGCAGTAGTACAGATGAATAGTAAGTAATTATTTACATTTATTTAAAGATCTATATTATTTACAGTTTATCTACACACATGCAAAATAGTTGTCCGGACAACATTTTAAATCACATGATTAAAGTTTTTAAACCTAAATTTGATGGATTAATAGCATAATGTCACCGCAAGTATTATTTTTTTTAATGTGTGTATATAGAACATTTTAAAATAAAGCCATTTTCTTTTATTCAGGTCATAATTGCTGTTGAGTGGAAGCAAAAATGAGTCAAGTAATTGTCTCTGTAATTTTAATCCTAAAAGGTACAATACAATAAAGTCTGTATACAACTTAAAATACCAGTACACACTCATGGGGAAAACGCAAAAATATTAACAGCACCAAGAAAAAATAAAAACTTGTCAGATGTCAAAATAAACAAAAGTGCTATATATATATATAGTGACGGGGTGAAGAAGCACACGACACGAGGATCAAGTTAAGTTCCCCGAAGGGTGGATTTTATTGAGGTGGTGCAGGGAAAAATAGCCAACGTGAGGGGTTCCGGTGCTCAGTGCTCAGCCTTCTCTTCCTCCCTCGGTGCGCAGTGCTGTGTGGGTCCGTGAGGTCCGTGTCTTTAGCAGGCTGGCGGTCACACGCTGCTGTCTGGAGGAGAAACACAGAGAATTGTTAGCTGAGTCCTTTGGAGACATCTCACCCCTCTGTGTTCGTCGGTGCCGCTTATAAAGCCCGTCTACAATGGGCTGCAGGTGTGACCGCTCAGCCCATAATGAGCAGGTGCAGGTGTGCCTGCTCTGTTTCCAGGGCGACGCTGATGAGAGCTCGGGACACGCGTCACACTCCCCCCCCCTAAGCGTCGTCCTGTCCCTGTGGAGAAGTGGGGAGATTGGGGGAGGGCGGGGAGTGGAGCCTGACAGACCTGCGAAAGCTGACCATATCCTCGAGAGTCCATCGGCGTTCGCATTGGCCGTCCCCGCCCGGTGTTGTACGGTGAAGTGGAAGTCCTGGAGTGCGAGGAACCACCGAGTCACCCTGGCGTTGGTGTCCTTCTCCCGGGCCATCCACTGTAGGGGGGCGTGGTCCGTGATCAGGGTGAACTGGCGGCCGAGAAGGTAGTAGCGGAGCTCCAGGACTGCCCACTTGACGGCCAGTGCCTCCTTCTCGACGGCCGCATACCGTCGTTCCGCTGAGGTAAGCTTCCGGCTGATATAGATCACCGGGTGTTCCTCGCCGTCGATGACCTGGGAGAGGACGGCTCCCAACCCGGTATCGGATGCATCCGTTTGCACCAGGAAGGGGCGATTGAAGTCGGGGGCCCTGAGCACGGGCTCGGAGGTGAGGGCGGCCTTCACCCGTTGGAACGCGCGCTCTCCGTCTCGGGGTTCCACGGGACCTTCTCTGGTTGCCCCTTCCTGGTCAGGTCTGTCAGGGGAGAGGCTAAGGAGGAGAAGTTAGGGATGAAACATCGGTAATATCCCGCCCACCCCCAAAAAGGCCCGTACCTGCGTTTTGGTGGTGGGCCGCGGCGCGGAGAGGATCGCCGCCACTTTCTTCTCCTGGGGTCGAATGAGGGCGCGGCCCAGTTGGTAGCCGAGGTACTTGGCTTCGGTGAGGGCCAGGTGACACTTACGGGGGGAGGCGGTCAGTCCAGCCCCGCGGAGTTCCGATAGCACCTTCCCGCAGCCGCTCCCGGTGCTCCTCCCAAGTCTCGGAATGAATGACTACATCGTCCAGGTAGGCGGCCGCGTAGGCCTGGTGGGGCCGCAGGAGGATGTCCATTAGCCGCTGGAAGGTGGCGGGAGCCCCATGCAGGCCGAAGGGTAGGACCCGGTACTGCCAGTGGCCACTGGGGGTCGAGAACGCAGTCTTCGGCTTGGCCTGTTCGGTTAGGGGGACCTGCCAGTAGCCCTTGGTGAGGTCGAGGGGTTGAAATGTACCGGGCCCTTCCCAGGCGGTCCAAGAGAGTTCATCGACCCGCGGCATGGGGTAGCCATCAAACTCCGAGACTTCGTTTAGGCGGTGGAAGTCATTGCAAAAGCGGAAGGTGCCATCGGGCTTTGGAACCATGACGATGGGGCTGGACCAGGGGCTGCGTGATGGTTCGATGGTCCCTAACCTCAACATCTCCTGTACCTCCTCCTCAATGGCATGTCGCCGAGCCTCCGGAACACGATAGGGCCGCTGCCGGACGATTACTCCGGGTGCTGTGCGGATATCGTGCTTGAGTACGTGGGTCCGCCCTGGCTGGGGAGAGAACACATCGGTGAACTGACTGACCAGTGTTGCAGCTCCGACTTTTGGGCGGCCGAGAGATGGGGGTCCATGTCCACAGCCACGGGAGGTTGATGAGCGAGGGCTGCCAGCTGGGGCCCGGACCCGACCCAGCGCTTCAGAAGGTTTATGTGGTACAGTTGGTCCTCTCTGCGTCTTCCGGGCTGCCGGACTCGGTAGGTGACAGGGCCGATCCTTTCCGTGACGGTGTAGGGACCTTGCCAGCTGGCCAAGAATTTACAGGCGGGACGGTGTAGGGACCTTGCCATGACGTGGTCTCCTGGCTGAAATTCCCGTGGCTGGGCCGCCCTGTTGTAATGTCGTTGCTGGGGCCTGCTGAGCTTTTGCCATGTGCTCCCGGACGATGGGCATGACCCTGTCGATCCTCTCTCGCATCTCCCGGACATGCTCGATCGTGGAGCGGTGGACGGCTGCTGTTCCCAGGCTTCTCGGGCGACATCTAGCAGGCCGCGGGGCTGCCGGCCAAAGAGGAGCTCGAAGGGGGTAAATCCGGTGGAAGCCTGGGGCACCTCCCGGATGCCGAACAACATGTAGGGCAGCATCTTGTCCCAGTCGCGCCTGTCTTCTGCAGCCACTCGCCGCAGCATCTGCTTCAATGTTTGATTGAATCGTTCAACCAGGCCGTCCATTTGCGGGTGGTATACAGTGGTGCGGAGCTGTTTGATCTTGAGGAGCTTGCAGAGGTCAGCCATCACCCGGGACATGAAGGGGGTGCCCTGGTCAGTCAGTATCTGGGATGGTAGGCCGACCCGACTACTCAGCAGGAAGAGCTCCTGCGCAATGGCTTTCGCGGTGGCTTTGCGAAGGGGGATGCCCTCGGGGTAGCGGGTGGCATAGTCCAGGATGACCAGAATGTGTTCATGTCCCCGGGCGGACTTCGGCAGCGGCCCTACTAGGTCCATTCCGATCCGCTCGAAGGGCACCTCTATGATGGGCAGCGGAATTAGCGGGCTGGGGGGAGGGGTGCGTGGAGACGTCCGTTGACAGGTGGGACAGGCCATACAGAAGCGCTTCACCTCGGCCTCCAGGCCTGGCCAGTGGAACCGGTCGCGGATGCGTCGGATGTGTTTTGGGCTCCCAGGTGGCCGGCCATGGGATGGGCATGCGCCAGCTCCATCACCGCTCCTGTCTTGGTCCTTGGGACCACCAGCAAGGTTTTTTTCCTCCCCCCTTCGCTGTGCGACACAGTACAGCAGGCCGTTTTTGACCACGAAATGAGGTGTTGGGTGGGGTGCCGGTTGGAGATCCTTCCCTTCGGCGACCCTCACTTGGGCCCAGCAGTGTTTAAGGCGGTCATCCTTGTGCTGCTCCCGGGCAAAGGCCCCAACCCCAGCCACCTGCTGGAAGAGGTCATAGAAGAGGTTAGGGTTATGACGGGAAGACTCACCCTCCCTGGGGCTGTCCGAGGCTAGCAGCACGGGGCGCCGTCGGGGCTTCGTGGACGTCCGGCGCTGGGGGGCGGTTCCCGGCGGGGGCTGACAGGCTGGCTAGCGGAGGCGAAAGAGGCGGTCGAACCCCGGCCAATCCCTGCCGAGGAGGACCGGTTACAGGCAGCTCCCTGACGATCCCAACTTCCACTGGCCAGGCACCCGGGGGGAGCCGTGATAGTGACGCGCCGCGCCGCGGTACTTCCCCTGGTATCGCCGTGGACACAGGTGATGGACAGTCTGGCTTTGGGTTCCGGCCGTGGAGGAAGGACCGTCGGCCTGATAAGTGTGACCCCGCTGCCAGAGTCGAGGAGGGCGAGGAGATCCCGGTCGGCCATTTATCTTCACTTCCGCTCGTGGGGCCTGCTTTGGAGGTTCCGCGTGTACGGGACAGCCTGCCAGCCAAGCGCGTCCAGGGGAATGGGGAGCTTCGGTAGGCATGGGCTTATCCTGTGGCCTGGGAACCCCGCCGTCTGCCGACTGGTCGCTGGGTGCCCTCCGGCGCGCGTCGCTCCTGGACCACCCTTCGAGGAAAGGGCGGCGCTCGCTCCCCAGCCTCCCGGTGTTGGGTGGCCTCCGCCAGCTCGATGGCCTCCACCAGCTCGTCGATATTGGAGGGGTTCCGCATACCGGCCGCCTGCCGGAGAGGGCGGGGAAGGGCCCGTAGGAGGCGGTCCACTACTACGCGCTCCGCTACCTGGTGTGCGGTGGGACCCCCGGCCAGTAGCCAATGTTGAGCAAGGCGTGAGAGGTCAGTCACTTGCGCACGGGCGAGCCGCCGTGGGTTGTAGGACCAGTCATGGAACAGTTGGGCGGCGCTAATGGGCGACAGTCCAACCCGCCCCAGGATATCCTTTTTCAAATCTTCATAAGAGCTACTCCGCTCGGGGGGCCAAGCATAAAGTATGCCCGTTGCGCCTCTCCCGTCAGCAACGGCGCCACGATCCGCGCCCACTCGTCCCTGGGCCACGCCTCCCGGGCAGCGATCGCCTCGAACATCTGAAGGAAGGTCTCGACGTCATCATGCCCCGTCATCTTCGGGATGAGCTGGGTAGCCTGGGCTCGGGGGTCAGGTAGCAGAGTTCGCGGGGCGATCGTTGGGGGAGGAGCGCCACCTGGGGAAACAGGAAGGGGACGTGAGAAAACTAATCCGGTGAGAGTGAATGTGGTGGGATCCTGGTCGGTAACTTCTTCACTGTTATGCTCGCATTCTCCACCAGTGTGACGGGGTGAAGAAGCACACGACACGAGGATCAAGTTAATATCCCCGAAGGGTGGATTTTATTGAGGTGGTGCAGGGAAAAAATAGCCAACGTGAGGGGGTTCCGGTGCTCAGTGCTCAGCCTTCTCTTCCTCCCTCGGGTGCGCAGTGCTGTGTGGGTCCGTGAGGTCCGTGTCTTTAGCGGGCTGGCGGTCACACGCTGCTGTCTGGAGGAGAGAAAACACAGAGAATTGTTAGCTGAGTCCTTTGGAGACATCTCACCCCTCTGTGTTCGTCGGTGTGCCGCTTATAAAGCCCGTCTGCAATGGGCTGCAGGTGTGACCGCTCAGCCCATAATGAGCAGGTGCAGGTGTGCCTGCTCTGTTTCCAGGGCGACGCTGATGGTCTGCAATGGTCTGCAGGTGTGACCGCTCAGCCCATAATGAGCAGGTGCAGGTGTGCAATATATATATATATATATATATATACAGTACAGACCAAAAGTTTGGAAACATTACTATTTTTAATGTTTTTGAAAGAAGTTTCTTGTGCTCATCAAGCCTGCATTTATTTGATCAAAAATACAGAAAAAAATGTAATATTGTGATATATTATTACAATTTAAATAATTGTTTTTAAAATTTATTATACTTTAAGTTATCATTTATTTCCTGTGATGCAAAGCTGAATTTTTTAGGATCATTATCACATGATCCTTTAGAAATCATTCTAATATGATTTCAAAGCTGAATTTTTAGGATCATTATCACATGATCCTTTAGAAATCATTCTAATGTTCGAGTCTCGGGCCGGCAGGAATTGTGGGTGGGGGGAGTGCATGTACAGTTCTCTCTCCACCTTCAATACCATGACTTAGGTGCCCTTGAGCAAGGCATCGAACCCCCAACTGCTCCCCGGGCGCCGCAGCATAAAAAAAAAAATGGCTGCCCACTGCTCCAGGGTGTGTGTTCACAGTGTGTGTGTTGTGTTTCACTGCTCTGTGTGCGTGCACTTCGGATGGGGTTAAATGCAGAGCACGAATCTGAGTATGGGTCACCATACTTGGCTGAATGTCACGTCACTTTTTAAATATGATGATTCATTATCAAAGTTGGAAACAGTTCTGCTGCTTAATATTTTTTCAGAACATGTGATACTTTTTTAGGATACTTTGATGAATAAAAAGTAAAAAAATAAAGAATAAAAAAAGAAGCTATGTTTTTTAAAATATAATATTTTGTAATAACAATATACACTACTGGTCAGTAATTTGGGGTCAGTAATTTTTTTTCTTTCTTTTTTTTAAATAAAATCAATACTTTTTATTCAGCAAGGATGTGTTAAATTGATAAAAAGTGATAGTAAAGAAAATATATTATTAGAATATATATTATTAAAAAATTTTTTTTTATTTTGAATAAATGCAGTTCTTTTTAACCTTTTATTCATCAAATATATAAGACAGCAGAACTGTTTCCAACACTCATAATAAATCAGAATATTAGAATGATTTCTAAATGATCATGTGATAGACTGGATGTTACATGTGACACTGAAGGCTGGAGTAATGATGCTGAAAATTTAGCTTTGCATCACAGGAATAATTTTTTTTTTTTAAAGTATATTCAAATTGAAAAACTATTATTTTAAGTTGTAATAATATTTCACAATATTACTGTTTTTTCTGTATTTTTGATCAAATAAATGCAGGCTTGATGAGCAGAAGAAACTTCTTTCAAAAACATTAAAAATAGTAATGTTTCCAAACTTTGGGTCTGTACTGTATATATATATATATATAAATGATATTTTGTCTGGTTTTCAACAGTGATCTGTACATAAGATTCCTCTTAATTTGCTGTTCAGTGTCTGCAAGACATGCAAGTACATTTATTAAAAAAATAATAATAAAAGAAAACAAACCCTGAATTTAAGTTCAATATACAAACACAGCAGTCAGATCAAGCAATTGTCACTCAAGTGACAATTCATATTTAACTTTATAAATCGTTGTCCTTGGGGCTATAGTGATTGCCGTCACAGATGAAGCAGTAACCTTCAAACTCTTTGGTCAAGTAAAATGCACGAAGGATTCCTTTCCTTCCATCTCCAATATAGCCTGGCGCGAAGTCTTTAAATAAGTCCCACAGCAAAGGCAACTGGTCACTTTATATGGCACTCGGTACATCTCCTTGTAGTCACTGGAGTATGCACTCCAGTTGACAACACCTATTGTAAGAAAGAGATTTAAAACAATAAAAAGTTCTGAGCAAAGTTTAAAATGCATTTGCAGCTTAAACTTTATGTGTGGAACTATCTACTGGTATAAATATAAAAAAATAAAATGAAAACTTACTGTCAAGCCAGGCTAAATGAGCGTCTTTTCTGAATGATGCGTCACAAACATCATCATGGAAAAGCCAGCATGTCAGAGACAGTCTGAAGAAGGCCACATCTCCATCTTCTTTGACCACATTCAAGAGGATATGTCTCAGGATCTCAAGTGGCATCTGCTGAAAAAAAAAATTGGTTAATATTATTCAATATAAAATACTAGTCGAATAATAGCATACATTTAAATTGTTAAAAATAACATTTGGAATAGGGAAAACTCCCACCTTACTTATGTAATCAGCTTCTACTTCCTTTTCCAATTCTCCTTAAGAAAGAACGAAAAGAAAGAAGAGAAAGAAAGTTCACACCAATACATCAATCATGAAATATTTATGGAAAAAGGAACTTGAACATTTTATCTTCAGTTGTCAGATCAGTTGTTACAAACCTATTTTAGTTAAAGTTATACCCGTTTTCATTTCTTTGCGCCTTTTTCTGAGTAGCTTTCTTTCAGCATCTGATCTTAAATTACATATAAAAAAAACAAACAAACAAACAAACAAGTGAACTAGTTTCCCTAGAAAGTATTTACTCCACACAGGAGAAGAAAAAAAAATCACCATAAAACACCAAATACTGTGCAAATTAACATTATTAAAGAGAGGATTAAAAAAACTGCTTCTTCTACTCCTCCATCACCCACTACTACTAATAAATATGTTTTATTTATTGGAAGAACTTGGAAATAGGCTTACTTCACAGGATAATTTGTTAGCAGGAGCAAGCACCACCATCTCCTTACTGCAGCCATGTCAGACTGAAAAATATGCATAATGTAAATCACAATCACCCTTTGAGAATAAACTTTTTCCCAAATTATTAATTTTGATAGCTCACCTCAGCAAAATCAAGGATGCCTCCCATTACAACATAGAGTGTGTACTGTAACATTAATAGTAAGTTACATCAAAACAGATATAAACAATAGTAATGAACTTTAAATGGTTTTGTTTGACTGTATCAATATCTTAAGTTTGTTGGATATTGATTTTGCTCATAAACTAAAAAATAAATTAACAATGAAAGACAGCAATCTGACAAAGCTATCAAGGAAAATAAACATTACTTATTGATAAACGATTCTTCCTACCATCAACACAAACACTCCACAGTTATTTGACCAATTCTGCCTTGGAGCACCCTGTTGAGTTAAATTGAAATAAACATGTTGTAATTATTCAAAAACTAACAATGTGGTTGAATATCTAAAATGGAATTTAGTGATGGCAACAAGAAAACTGCTTATGTTGAGATCATCACATCCATACTCTTTCCACAGTCCAGGATGTAGTTGCTGTGCAAGTACTCTACAAAGCATTTAAACAACAACAACAACAACTAAAACAAAAACTGAATAAAAATAATAATAAAATACTAATAAACAAACTGGGGTGGAACAAATCCCCAAACAAATTATTGGCTCATTTATCATCGTTTAAACAATTTTTTCTTTGAACTATAAAATATAATTCCAGCGATAAGGTAGATTTAAATAGTTTAAGCATCAATGAAAAATGAGCCATAAAACAAAAAACAAAATGCATGCAAAAGGATGTATGGCACAAAACAGAACTACCATAATCCTGAACTTCTTTTGAACTCTTAATATTTTTTCTGAAAAAACCTGTAGGGATCAATGTAACGACAATCGCTGAAGTCAGTGCCGTGCAGTGAATCAAGCAAATACATCTCTCTGCTTTTTGGTTTCATGATCTGTAAAACTAGTTCTATTAAATGATTCTTGGAAGATACAACTGTTAGTTATGTCAGAATATCTCAGTGTTACTTGCATTAAGGAGAACTGATAATTTAAACACAATAGACTTACACATACCATCCAATGGTTTGATGCCCAGGAAGGGAGTAAGATGAAGTCACATTCTGCTATATGGTCCTTATACAGACAACAAACATTTTTAAATGGCACCTAAAATGACCCTAGTTAACTTCTATTAAAAATTTCAGTCATACTTACAGGTAAGTTAGCTGAAGGGTCTGCACACAATGGTGGCAACCATGTCACTGTCACATACGAGCTAAAACAATGGACCTTTATGTTCTGTTAGATACCATTTAAAATTACAGTTAATAAAGGATCACTTGTGCACACTTTCACACTCCAAAAAAACAGTTCTACACAGAAATTATAAAATATTACCTTTAAATCAGCAATATCTCTGACCATTGAAAGGCAGACATTCAAAATCTGTAATAATTTAAGATGAAACCAAATTTAATATTCACTTATCACAAAACAAAAGCATGATGTTGCATGTGATAATACTCACAGTCCCTTCAACATCATTTGGATGTCCCAAGGTATAAAAAAATCTGATCTGTTCAGAATTGTTGCTCCTACTTGTGCCAAAAATTGTTGTCGTGATTCCTTTTCATTTAAAGCATTTTTTATCTAGAAAAACGAAGTGTAAGTATGATTATACACTTTGCATAAAAATGCAAAAAATTCAACATACCATCTTTATTTGGTCACTGCTTTGTGGATGCATCCAGCATGCCCTGTTTGGCTGCACATTTCGTAGGGCTGTCATGTCAATCCCTGAACCTTGGCTGGGGTCTGAAAAGAGACAAAATATTATGATCCAACTGTATTTATTAAGTGAAGTGAGATTTTGCAAGTGCGGTGTTTACTTACAGTGTACTTGGTCTATTTGTGTAATATCACAGGTGTGTCTTTCACTATCATTTAGGGACTGTGGAGGTGTACCTTCACATAAAGTACGGGACAAAGTGATTTTTACAATACATGAAAAAATGAATGGTCATTGTAAGTTTAAAAAAAAAAAAAGTTACCAAGTACTATCTGACCATAACCATTGAAGGTTAACTGATAACTTGGTGATACAATTTTTCTTAGGCTGTCCTCCATGTTCTTATTCTGTGCTGTGTTATAATGGTAACATGGTACACACCTGGTGCACCTTGAAATTACTGGACCAACTGCCCTTTTTAAAGACATTCATCTAGAACAATGCAATAACAAATAAGTATTCATTAGCCGAGCAAAATCAGGTTAATTTTACATTAGCCCTGCAGTCTATCCATATAGTACTGAAGTATAAGATTAAAATAAGAATCGCTGTGAGCATTATGCCAGTCATGTCAGCTAAACACGTTTACAACGCTTCGGATACATAACATTTCACAAGACTATATATGTTGAAACAACAAAACATTAAATGAAGATTAGAAAGATTAATTACCTACCGATAAACAATCACTGTTAATTAATCGGCCGTTTTCTGTAGACTCTTCTCGGAAGACCAAAGCACGTGCGATCGTTTACCAACTCTCTACTGCGCATGCGTCTATGACGTCACCAAAACACACCACCGCGCATGCGCGTAACAACGTCCAGTACGTATTGGATCTGATCCAGCTACGTCATCGTGCTACAGGCTGCAGCGAGGACAGTCTCGATCGAGGGGCACAAGGAAAATCTCAGACCCGGCCCTGCGGCGGGGGGTGCTGCACAGAGGCAGATCTACGGGGTGGCAAAGGGTGGCAGCTGCCACCCCTGGGATACAGTCTTGCCACCCCTGTTGCCACCCCATTTATAAATCAGATAATATTTTTTAAGTATATTTTATGTTCATAGCCTACACGTTGAAGGCCTAGGAGACCCGCACCAAACTCCTCTCAAACAGAAATCGCCGATTTAGAATCCCCTCCCCCTCACAGTCACAATGGTTTCACCCATCACCAGCACTGCAGCGACCCCCGCGAATTATTTCACCAGCCAGTCAGTGCCGCAACCAGGGCAGGCTGCACAGTGCATCTGTCTGCAGTACGCAGTGTCTCGGAGAAGAGAAGTTGATTAGCAGTTAGCAGTGAGTTTAGAGGTAAGTTTGACACCAAGTCGAAAAAGTCCATAAGCAGACAGTTAACCCTGCAACAACCACATTGTTACGTTGTTTACATCCGCAATACTTTGTTGTCTTATCGAATTTTTCTATGATCGTCAGGTCAGATAAGGGTCTAACATAAGTCTTGCTCTTTGTGTGTGTTTAAAGTAACGTTACTGCTGTCACAAAATTTTTCGTATGTTTTCTGCATACAGTATGGAGCCTCACAAATGCCTGGCATCCATAAATGTTTATCTTGGGCTGAAAAGCTCAAACTATAGTTAATATGAAGATGGTACTCCTCTGGTACTGCTTGGTGACTTCATCATCCACCTAGATAAACCCCAGGCTGCTGACTTCAACACTCTGTTCGCCTCATTTGATCTCAAGCGAATCTCTACTACAGCGACTCACAAATCGGGCAACCAACTGGACCTCATCTACACCCGCTGTTGCTCAGTGGACAACACTTTAGTTACTCCACTGCACACCTCAGACCACTTCCTCATTACTGCTAACCTAGCACTTACTCCTGAAGCGGCACACGCTCCAACGCGGGTCACCTTTCGACGAAACCTACGCTCACTCTCTCCATCTCGCCTATCCTCTGTGGTTTCATCCTCACTTCCTTCACTCTCGCAGTTTTCAGCTCTGGACACGAACAGTGCTACGGACACTTTTTGTTCCACTCTAACCTCTTGCTTGGACAACTTTTGCCCACTGTCGTCTAGACCAGCACGCACCACCCCATCTGCCCCCTGGCTGTCCGATGTACTGCGTGAACATCGCTCTAAACTCAGGGCTGCAGAGAGGAAATGGCTTATAAATCAAGAAACTCTACCGACCTCAGTCTGTATCAGTCTCTCCTCTCTTCCTTCTCTGCAAACGTCTTCACTGCTAAAACATCATATTACCACGACAACATGATTAACAACTGTTTGTGATGCTCGGACACTCTTCAAAACCTTTCTCTTCTCTTCTTAATCCGCCTCCACCTCCTCCTCCATCGACTCTTACAGCTGATGACTTTGCAGTTTTCTTCACAAATAAGACAAGAACCATCAGTGACCAATTCTCCACACCGCAGACTGAGGATAACTTCACAACGACTAATGCTCACTCTTTCTCCTCCTTCTCTCCACTCTCAGAGACGGACGTTTCCAAACTTATCCTGTCCAGTCATCCTACTACTTGCCCACTGGATCCGATCCCCACTCACCTCCTTCAGGCGATTTCTTCTTCAGTCATACCTTCACTTACTCACATTTATCAAACTCCTCTCTTCACTCTGGAACACATTTCCCTCAGCATTTAAGCAGGCTCGGGTAAGCCCACTGCTGAAGAAACCATCTCTAAATCCAGCACTTCTAGAAAACTACAGGCCGTTATCCCTTCTTGCATTCATTGCAAAGACACTCGAACGAGCTGTGTTCAACCAGCTCTCTATGTTTCTTGTACAGAACAACCTCCTGGACAGCAACCAATTCTGGCTTCAAAAGTGGCCACTCAACTGAGACTGCCCTGCTCTCGGTTACTGAAGCCCTGCGACTGGCAAAGAGCAGCTTCAAAATCCTCAGTACTCATTTTGCTGGACCTGTCTGCTGCTTTTGACACTGTTAATCACCAGATTCTACTGTCCACCCTCAGAAAGATGGGCATCTCTGGAACCGCACTCCAGTGGCTTAACTCCTACCTTTCTGATAGATCCTTCATGGTGTCTTGGAGGGGGGAAGTTTCTAAGTCACAACTACTTGCTACCGGGGTTCCTCAAGGCTCAGTACTTGGACCACTTCTCTTCTCCATCTACATGACGTCATTAGGATCTGTCATTCAGAAGCATGGCTTTTCCTATCACTGCTACGCTGATGACACTCAACTCTACTTCTCATTCCAACCAGATGACCCGACGGTAGTTGTTTGCATTTCAGCCTGTCTGAGTGACATTTCTAGCTGGATGAATGACCATCACCTTCAGCTCAACCTTACTAAGACTGAACTGCTGGTGGTTCCAGCTAACCCATCGTTTCATCACAACTTCTCTATACAGCTGGGTTCGTCAACCATAACTCCTTCCAGGACAGCCAGAAACCTAGGAGTTGTGATGGATCATCAGTTAAGCTTCACAGACCATATTGCTACAACGACCCCGTCCTGCAGATTTGCCTTATACAACATTAGGAAGATTAGACCCTTCCTGTCAGAGCAAGCCACCCAACTTCTTGTCCAAGCTCTTGTTCTCTCCAGACTGGACTATTGCAATGCTCTCCTGGCGGGCCTTCCTGCATGTACTATCAAGCCTCTACAACTGATCCAGAATGCAGCAGCGAGGGTTGTCTTCAATGAGCCAAAAACAGCTCATGTTACTCCTCTCCTCATCAGGTTACACTGGCTACCAGTAGGACGCTCGCATCAAATTCAAGGTACTGATGCTTGCCTACAAAACGACCACTGGCACGGCGCCACCTTACCTAAACTCACTAGTTCAATCTTATGCACCCTCCAGAAGTTTGCACTCTGCAAGTGAATGATGCCTTGTGGTGCCATCCCAAAGAGGTTCAAAATCACTCTCACTGACTTTTTTCCTGGACTGCTCCCAGCTGGTGGAATGACCTCCCGATCTCAATTCGAACAGCCGAGTCTTTACTCATTTTCAAAAAAAACATCTAAAGACTCATTTTTTTTCGCCAGCACTTAACCAAACTAATACTAGTACTTACCTTTTTTCTTTTTCTTGTCTATCATATTCAAAAAAAAAAAAAAAAAACCCTGGCTACGTGTTCTGTACTAGACTAACTGAGACTTGTCATAGCACTTGTATACCGTTGTTGTTCTCTCGTTGATTTGATTGTTTCTACTGTTCTCATTTGTAAGTCGCTTTGGATAAAAGCGTCTACTAAATGATTAAATGTAAATGTAAATGTAAATGAATCCCATAGTTCCTGTGGATTTTGAGGTCTTGCCTCAGAAAATAGTGTTTTTGATATTTGCCCTCAAGTGATCAGCAGTTTAGAGAGAGAGAGAGAGAGTGTGTGAGAGAGATTATGAATGACATTCTTATGTACATTTTAAATTGTTGTATGTTATATTGTAATAAATCCAAAAATAATGTTTGACTAAAAAGGTACTTCACTGAGTCTTTATTAAATCAGAGGGAAATGTTTTGACAGTCATGGTTATCATTGCAACAATCCTGCATTATAATCTTGTTTCAATCCAGATAACCTAAATCTATTGATGGCTTATGTTGTATGACTAAATCTGTCGATATTTCCTCAAAACTCACTAGAAGACATCATTTGAGGGGATTTTTTTTTTTTTTTTTTTTTTTTTTTAATCTCCTGGGGAGCATAACCCCAAACCCCCCCAAGAATTGCTTTTTCACACAGTACCATTTAAGACTTTTAGACTACACAGACTGTTGATAGTGATTACACAGAGAAAGGGTCCACAATTCACAAATTAAGACCCACACCATCCAAAAACCCAGCTACATCTCTGATTTGACTCCCACTCCATATAATGAAGTGTAGAGAACAAAACACATTCAATGAAAACCGTAGCATTTTTAATTATGAATAATGTCCATGGCCCCCTCCTGAAACCTCATGCCATCACTTTGCCACCCCAGGAAAAAATCTCTAGATCCGCCACTGGTGCTGCAGGACGCTCAGCACCCCTAGTTCCCATGGCCATATGGGAGAAGAAAGCGGCCCTAGGTAGCTGCCTACACGTGCTAGGATCCGCCACTGCCAGATGCAGTTATAAATACTAAAAACAAGCCTATCGCAAGACATCTAGTGGGGAGCACCTGGGGTGGCCAGCCAAATTTCAGGGGGACCAGTGCCACCCTGGGCCACCACATAGACACACTGAAAAGACAGCCTGAGAACAAAATGTTTTATATTAATCTGCTTTGAAGTGAACTTTGTTGCATCAGCATAAACCATCCCAATGCTTTCCAAAAAGAAAAAAAAATTCTTTAGACAAATCCTCCAAGTCCTGCACATTTGGTTTTCCAGCATCCTTTGCATATTTCAACCTTTTCCAAAAGATACTGTATGTATTTGAGTTCCATTATTTTACATTGGTGAAAATTAAAGGAATCATAAACAACTATTACCAAGGGTGCAACAAACATTTACTGGTGCTCAAAAAGGCAACATGATGCTTTTAAGAGCTGAGGGGTGTAAAGATTTTGAACAGGATGATCTGGGTAAATTATACTTATTTTGTCTTGTGTGAAATGCAAGTATCTTCTGTAGCTTTTAAAAAGGAAGTACTACATTTAAGGGTGCTATACGTGGAATTCAGAAACCCTTTTTATTAGCAACATCAATGTCCATTAAGTGAACTGCAGCCAGCAACTTATTGCTCATGCACACGTAACACACAAGACTAAATGTGATTCAAGGCCCCAATACTCATGGCGAAAATATGATCTTTTTCCACTCTTTACTTAGAAATTACAAGAAGTTGGAAATACCTTTGCAGCAATGTACTGTTAACAAACATGCAAATGCCAACCACGCTGTTGAGAGCAATTGTTCCATGTCACTGAATGGGAGGGAGACTCTTGGAAGTACTCATAACCGTCACATCCTTTTGATTTTCCCAGATGTCTTGAGTTATTCACATAAAATTCATTAAACAGCCTAGGAAGTCAGGGAATAGCTTGTGTTTTAGGTTTTGTTTCAAGCTGTTCATGCATTGAGAATAAAAAAGGAGTTAATACATGAAATTCTTGCATATACCTCCTTTAAACAAAATGTGACCCTGGACCACATAAGGTCATAAGGGTCTTTTTTTTTTTTTTTTTTTTTTTTTTTTGAGATTTATACATCACCTGAAAGCTGAATAAATAAGCTTTCCATTTATGTATGTTAGGATAAGACAAATGGCCGAGATTCAACTATTTGAAAATCTGGAATCTCTGGGTGTAAAAAAAATCAAAATATTGAGAAAATCACCTTTAAAGTTGTCCAAATTCTTGCCATCAGGTCCTCATTTATTCTGGATAACACAAATGGAAATATATGAGGACTTGTGCAGCATATAAACCAGCATGCGGCAGCAATGCACAACACTGAGAAAGAGAGAAAATTACTGATATAAAAAAATAAAATAAAATAGGAAAAATAATTAACGATACATCTGAGTGTGCATCACAGATGGGCTTTAAATCACAATCATACAAATATATAATGTGAATTCATCTGTTACATGAAATATGAATCCATGCAAAACTTGTGCGACATACTGCTGCGACATCTCATGCAGACTGGGAAGCAGCAAAGTGCGCAAACCCCCCAAGTCAGCATGGCGGCAGGAAATCCCAAATATGGTCATGGCAAGTGGAACCACAAAATCATTTTCTAAATACATCCCTGCTACATTAGCAATGTATATTACTAATCAAAAATGAAGTTTTGATATATTTACGGTAGGAAATTTTCAAAATCTCTTCATGGAACATGATCTTTTCTTTAAATCCTTATGGCTTCTGGCATAAAAGGAAAATTTATAATTTTGACCCATACAATGTATTGTTGGCTATTGCTACAAATAGCCTATACCCGTGCAACTTAAGTAAATGTAAGTAAAAGTAAAACACAAATAAGTAAATGTCTACACCCCCAGCTCTAAAAGCACTGCACATCAGTAAATTCATCTTTTGTAGTGGTTGTCCCTCACTTCAAGCAGTTTCTAGCATTTGTAAAACTGCATTTTTCCATCTCAAAAATATTTCTAAATTACGGCCTATGCTCTCAATGTCAAATGCAGAAATGTTAATCCATGCGTTTATGAACTCAAGGTTAGACTATTGTAATGCTCTATTGGGTGGTTGTTCTGCACGCTTAGTGAACAAACTCCAGTTAGTACAAAATGCAGCAGCTAGAGTTCTTACTAGAACCAGGAAGTATGATCATATTAGCCCGGTTCTGTCAACACTGCACTGGCTCCCTATCAAACATCGTATAGATTTTAAAATCTTGCTTATTACTTATAAAGCCCTGAATAGTTTAGCACCTCAGTATTTGAACGACCTCTTGTTACATTATAGTCCTCCACATCTGCTGCATTGTCAAAAGTCTGGCAATTTGATAATACCTAGAATATCAAAGTCAACTGCGGGTGGCAGATCCTTCTCCTATTTAGCGCCCAAACTCTGGAATAACCTACCTAACATTGTTCGGGAGGCAGACACACTCTTGCAGTTTAAATCTAGATTAAAGACCCATCTCTTTAACCTGGCTTACACATAATACTAATACACTTCTAATATACAAATCCGTTAAAGGATTTTTAGGCTGCATTAATTAGGTAAACCGGAACCGGGAACACTTCCCATAACACCCGAGTTACTTGCTACATCGTTAGTAGAATGGCATCTACGCTAATATTAGTCTGTTTCTCTCTTATTCCGAGGTCACCGTAGCCACCAGATCCAGTCTGTTTCCAAGTCAGAGGGTCACTGCAGTCACCCGGATCCAGTACGTATCCAGCCCAGCTGCTGGATCAGCACCTAGAAAGGACCTCTACAGCCCTGAAAGACAGCGGAGACCAGGACAACTATAGCCCCAGAGACAGATCCCCTGTAAAGACCTTGTCTCAGATGACCACCGGGACAAGACCATAGGAAACAGATGATTCTTCTGCACAATCTGACTTTGCTGCAGCCTGGAATTTAACTGCTGGTTTCGTCTGGTCAGAGGAGAACTGAGCCTGGTTTCTCCCAAGGTTTTTTCTCCATTCTGTCACCAATGGAGTTTTGGTTCCTTGCCGCTGTCGCCTCTGGCTTGCTTAGTTGGGGACACTTCATTTACAGTGATATTGTTGACTTGATTGCAAATTATTGCACAGATACTATTTAAACTGAACTGAGCTGCATGATGACATCACTGAATTCAATGATGAACTGCCTTTAACTGTCATTTTGCATTATTGACACACTGTTTTCATAATTATTGTTGTTCAGTTGTTATCATATATATATATATATATATATATATATATATATATATATATATATATATATATATATATATATATATAGTTAATCCTTTTGGTTACACTTTATTTTGATAGTCAACTTTAGACATTCTTCTAACTATAAGTAACGTTGCAATAACGTCAACTAACTCTTATTAATTTGAAACTAAATCTCTACCAACTCTCAGAGTAGACTGTTAGGTTAGGTTTAGGATGAGTAGAATAAATTGACATATACTTGCAAAGATTCTTAGTCAGTATGTTGTATGTTGTGGGCCAATCAAAGTAAATAGTTAAAAGATATTAAGCCCAGTCTACTACCACCCTAATGATTGTTAGTTGACGTGTAGTTGCAAAGTTACTTACTGTTAGTAGAATGGCTAAAGTGGACAATCAAAAAGTGTTACCATATGGTTTTTTAAAAGAAGTCTCTTATGCTTATCATGGCTGCGTTTATTTGATCAAAAATACAGTATAGCTGTAATATTGTGAAATATTATTGTAATTTTAAATATTTTCTTAAAGATATACTATAAAATAACATGCTCTAATAAAAGATGTTTATTTTAAATCATAATATTTTAATGTACATTTCGATTTTGGTTTTACACTGTAGTATTTTAAGAAAATATATAGTTCTTGTGTTTCAGTCAGTCAGTTGTTGTATTTGTCTGGTTGCCTGGTATTTGTTGTTAGAATAAGACAATGGTGTGAGTTGTAAAGAAAGTATCAAACATATATAAAGGAAATTATAAATTAAATTATTTTCAAATCAAGCTTAAAAGCAGTTGATCATAAATGATAACTAACATTTCCATTTCTCCTGCAGGTTTAACCTTTAAGTGCATTTTGGGGAACAGAAATGTTCTATCCTTGAGTAGTGCTGAAATAGTGAACACATATAGACAAAGACAAGACGGCTAGACATCTGTATGAAAATATTATGATCTTATGATTTGGGGAATAAGATGAAGTAATCAGTAACAGAGGCGGGTTGCTGATTTGACATATAATGACATAATATGAACCAATCATATTAAAGGAGAGTGATGTAATGTGACATAATGTTACTTTTGCTATGCACCTGTGCTATATAAACTCTTGTATTCTTTTGGTTTGGGGGGTGTTGTGTGTGATTGTTTTGATTTTGTTATGGATGTGTTTTATGCATATTCAAAGGCATTGTCTGGAGTCTCTATGGCGGAAGACGTAACTCGGAGGAGAAGAATTGATAAATAAATTGTTATTTTTGTTTTCGTTGCACAAAACAAGTATTCTCGTAGCTTTTAGTTAAGCCACTGATGTCAAATGGACTGTTTTACCAATGTCCTTACTACATTTATGGACCTGGGGACATTACAGTTGCATTGCTGTATATGGGGGTCAGAGAGCTCTCATATTTCATCAAAAATATCTCAGTTTGTGTTCTGAAGATGAACGAAGGCCTTACCCCTGCAAACAAGCCTTAGCCTAAGGGCCCCCAGTGGGCTGCCAGCGCAGGGCCCCTGAGAATTTGATGAATCACAGATGAATCTAATCTTTTGAGTTTATGTGTAGGCTGGCAGTCAATGCACCAGTGTGGATGTTCACTATACTTCAGAATTACAGATATTACATCTTGAAAGTATGTACAAAATTAGAAGTTTCACCGGAAAATGTCATCTAAACAAGTAAGTAATATCTACCAGTTTTGTTCTGACCAATTAAAAAAAGGTTTTACAATAAATTGCGCTACCAATGATGATTAAATATAATGAATGCAAAGTAAGCTCAGATCATGTCAAACTGAGCAAATTATTATTGTTACACTTTGTTCTCAAATTGTTGATGTTAACAACATCAACATTACGTGACTGCATGTATTTAGTGTGTATTAGTCATATCTGTAGATTTTAAATTTTGTAGAGTATAATCTCTAATTGTCATACCATTTAAATGTCATTGAAAGTAATTGTTATTTTAACCTCAAAAAACTCAGGTTAAAGTTTCCTAAATGACAAGTTTAATTATTCCAGCTGCTGTACGAAGAGGCTACAAATAATCTGCCACCTGTAGCATCCACACGATATAGCCTACTAGCCAGGACCCTTTTTTATGTATGCAGTAAGTAGTGATGTAATGGCTCTGAGTTGTATGTCAGCAAACTTTGAAACCAACCTAAACCACTCAAATTAGAAAGTATTATTACAAGTTTACCGTTGTGAAAGAGCTAAGGTAAGGAGATAGTTTTGAACACTGATTGGTTATGTACTTTCTCAATAATTGATTTTGGATCATTTTTAACCAAAAAGAGCCAAAATCACAGGGGGGTAAAAAATGACTTCATAAAGATTGTAACAGTTTCCCTGTTACTTATGTACCAGAAATCATCTTGTTTCTACTCACCTGAGCATTAGGGGGCGCTCCGTTAAAGTAATGCATGAATTCCCCTATTAAGATAACAAAGAAGGAGTAATGGCAGGAAGTTAATTCTCTATCTTCTTTGGAGAAGCTTACCTCATGGTGGTTTAAGACTTTGTACCCTGTTTGAGGAACTTTATAGTTCTAAGCTCATCTGTTACGTCCCGGTAGATGTTTGTGCCCCTGTGTGTGTTTTTTCTCTCTCCCGCCTCCTGTCAATTTCTTAGGCACGCCTACATGGGACGATCATTGGTTCGGGAAGCTGCCAATCTTTATTAGCGATCGTGACGTCGTGGTTTCCACTGTCAGGTGTTCGGACGGAACACCATATCCATCAGAATGGGATACCTTCGGTTAATGCGCATGCGCAGCAGTGAAATTGGTGGAATTTAATTTAATAAACTGTATTTTTATTAAACCAGGGGCTATCAAAACAGCATATCCCTTTATAAACTGTATTTTTTTATTAAACCAGGGGCTATCAAAACAGCATACCCTTTTATAAACTGTATTTGTATTAAACCAGGAGCTATCAAAACAGCATACCCCTTTATAAACTGTATTTTTATTAAACCAGGGGCTATCAAACAGGATACCCCTTTATAAACTGTATTTTTATTAAACCAGGGCCTATCAAAAAAGCATACCCCCATACAAAGTAGGCTAAATTGACAGACTCCGCTATAAAACTCAACTTCCGGTATGCTATTCTGACAAAGTATGCTACATCGACAGAACACCGGCGATTCTGATTCTGAGTTAGTGGTTTTTGTTTTGTTCTCTTCTTTGGTGCCACTTGTGTCCTTCTCCCCCATTTATATTTGTTTTCTTCTAGAATTTATGTAAATATTGTATATATTTTTTCCCTTTGTTATTTTGTTACTTTATTCGTTGTTGTTTATTATTATTATTATTATTATTATTATTATCATCATTATTATTATTATTATTATTATTATTATCATCATCATCATCATCATCTTTGAAACACCTCTTGGGCATCCAAGTGTAACTCCTATCTCTTTGAATGGGGAAACCTCAAATACTACCAAACTGTTCACTAGGCTTGCAATTAAATTTCATATTTGAAATCACCAAAGAAATCTGATAACAACGGTGTCATAAATGTTGTTTGTTTTGCTCAAATGTTATAAAAAGCTTATTCAGGCTAGATCAGCCAGTGCGCATGCGCAGTCCTGAGCACACTTCTCAGAACGCTGACTGTTTCTATAGCAACCGGGACGCTTCTAAAGGCAGCTGCAGTGACGCGCTGACTTTACCGATTACCGATTAACTCCTTCATTCAGAAGGCGGGGCTTCCTGTGATTGAGCGGCCATTTTGAGCATTGAATTATTTTATTTTTATTTTTTTTCATTCAAAACTATATGAGTGACACGTCTTGGGTATTCTAAAGTCTTTGGTATGGTTTAAAGCGTCTATTTTCTAGTTGTATGTATGGAAATGTTCGTTTCGTGGCACTCTGAAGCCTCAAAATACAGGCAGTTACACAGTATTTTCCATATAAATATTAAAACAAATGTTCTCCCATGCGGTACTGAGCTGAACTTGTATGGAGAACGATAAAAATAGTTTGGTATGTATTATTTGAGCCCAGTGCTGCATTAGAGACCGTTCAAATAGAGCGCAACGGAACACTGTATGGATTTAGAACGGCGGTAACTTTAAAAAAGGAACTTTAAACCTGACAGCGTAAAGTTCAAGGCATTGATGTTTGCCTACAAAACCACCACTGGCTCCGCACCCCTTTACCTAAATTCATTACCTCAGACTTATGTGCCTTCTAGAAGCTTGCGTTCTGCAAGTGAACGTTGCTTGATTGTGCCATCCCAAAGAGGCACAAAGTCACTTTTACGGACTTTTAAATGAAATGTTCCCTCCTGGTGGAATGACCTGCCCAACTCAATCCGAGCAGCTGAATCCTAGCCATCTTCAAGAATTGGCTTATAACACATCGCTTCTATCTTTATTTGACCCTCTATCTTTAGCACTCACTATTCTAATTCTATTCTTAAAAATCTTTCTAATCTTTTTGTATGCTATCTGTTTTCTTTTCATTTATTATCCAATTAACAAAAGCAAAAAAAGGACCTCTAACACTAGTTTGCTCCATTCTTTTTCTATGTTTTCTTTTTATTTATTATAATATTTAAAAGCCCTTGCTACGTGTACTGGGTTTAAGCTAACTGAGACTTGTTATAGCACTTGTATATCATTGCTCTTTTTTTGATTTTGATTGCTTCCATTGTCCTAATTTGTAAGTCGCTTTGGATAAAAGCGTCTGCTAAATGACTAAATGTAAATGTGAAGTCATCCATCAGAATATGCATGGATGAAAAATTTGGGACAAAACAAGATTACTACTCGAACTGTCTCTTTTCTGCATGTTATAAGGAAAATGAATGAGCACCTCCCTCAGTTCTTTTGGAGTGCGTAACTTAACGTTACATTTGATATTGCTGACATAAACTTGGTTCAGATGAAATTCTGAAGGTAACGTTACAAACTCTTTTAATTTTTTTCTGAAGTAGTCATTCCTGTGCCTCACCAGGACCCATTGTAATGCTGCGTGAATATACGGTGATAAGTAAATTGCATACGTTCAAAACTATAGACTATACATTTTTTAATAACAGTAATAATAGCATAGCTATATCTTGTATAAATAGCCATACAATAAGGATAGACACAAATGTGCTAAATTTCCTTTTATTTTGTTATAATTATGTGTTGTGTAATTTTAAAAGCATAGTCTGGATGGTAAAGTTTGTCTTTGGTAATTAAAACACACTTGTCAATACATTTCTCTGTAAAGATTTATATATAATTTTTTTTTTATATAAAACGTTTTTAACGTTTCTATATTTTTCATGTTTATGATATTTTGGAATAACTGAAGATCAGCGCAGAATTCAATCTTGTGGATGGACCGCAGCAAGTCTGTAATAACTTGCATAACCCAGCTGTGCTGTTCAGTACTATTAATGCTGCTTTTAAACACTCCCCAAGCTACTTGTTTAGAGTCTTCTGCGGAAATGTGAGAATTTTTTTTTTTAAGATTGAGGTTGTTGGAGCTAATATTTCTCTCCCATCTACTTTTTTTTTTTTTTTAATCCATTTCCACTGAGTGCTCTGCCATTTTTAATCAGTTTGAGCCGGTGTCTCTTGCCTCATTGAGAGAGATCATTGTTAAAATGAAATCATCCTCATGTTGCATGGATATTTTTCCACCCTGTCTTTTAAAAGAGTCCTTTGAAACTATTGGTCCAAAAATTCTTGCAATTACTAATAGTAGCCTGGCCTCGGGAGTTGTACCGCAGTCTTTTAAACATGCAGCAATGGAACCAGTAATTAAGAAAACTAATTTGGATTCCTCAGTTCATTTTAGACCCATCTCAAAACTTCAGTTTCTTTCCAAACTACTGGAGATGGTTGTATTTGGACAATTGAATTCACTTCTAGATCTTTACTATATACACGAAGTGTTTCAGTCTTGTTTTAGATCATTACATAGTACAGAAACTGCACTGTTGAAGGTTTTTAATGACTTGTTACTTGCTACTGACTCAGAGGACTGTGCGATTTTTTTTTTTTAATTCTACTAGACCTTACATTTGATACCCCACATTTGATACTGTAGACCATAAGACCTTGATTTCATGCTTAGAACAATGTGTTGGTATTAAGGGTCCTGCGTTGGAATGGTTTAGATCCTATTTGTCCGAAAGAACTTTATCGGTTCGCTTAGGAGAGATTTTGTTCCTCAACTGCTTCTTTCATGCGTGCGGTCCCCCAGAGCTCCATTTTGGGGCCTATTCTGTTCTCCCTGTATATGCTTCCCTTAGGACATATTTTTAGGAAGTTTGGTATTACTCTTCATTGTTATACAGACGATACGCAAATTTAACTACCTTTGAAACGTAAGGAAACTTGTTCTTTAGAGCCCCTATTGCAGTGTCTTGAGGAAATTAAGGCCTGGATGACATTAAATTTTCTTCATTTTAAAGAAAATAAAACCGAAGTTATACTGTTTACGCCGGGAGGTACTTGTGAGTCATCTGATTTGGACCTTGGTGAATTGAAACCACTTGTGAAGCCCTATGTAAATTTAGGGGTTATCATAGACTGTGATTTTTTTAAATTGGACAAACCGATTAACTCTGTAGTTAAATCTTGTTTTTTCCAATTGAGACAACTCACTAAGGTGAAATCTTTCTTGTATTTTAAAGACTTTCAAAGAATCATTCATATCTTTATTTTAACTCATCTAGATTACTGTAAGGGCCTCTATGTAGGTATTAGTCAGGCCTCTCTCTCCAGACTGCAGATGGTCCATTATGCACCAGCTCGCTTGCTGACGGGTACACGAAAGTGGAAACACATCACCCCCATTCTCGCCTCTCTTCACTGGTTACCTGTCCATTTTAGGATTCAGTTTAAGATATTGGTATTTGTTTTTAAATCTCTTAATGGTTTAGCACCTAAATATCCGTCCGACTTGATCAAGCTCTATGCTCCGCTAAGAACGCTTAGGTCTGCTGACCATTGGCTTTTAGTTGTACCATGGGTAAAGCTGAAGAGCAGGGGTGACCGAGCATTTCCCCGAAGCTCTGGAATAGTTTGCCCCTCAACATTAGACAGGCTCAAATACTTGCTGTTTTTAAATCTAGCCTAAAGACTTATTTCTATAGTCTGGCATTTGACGCTACATGAGAGCTGCTTCATTTGATTGTCTTTATGGTGTCTTATTGTCTTCCTATACATTGTTGACCGTTTGTATCATTGATATTTTTATTATTTTTGTGTGTACAGCACTTTTGATAAACACTTGCTGTTTTTTTTTAAAAAAAGGCTTTATAAATAAAATTGAGTCGTATCCATCAAAATTCTATGCAGACATAATAGAAATGACATACAAATTTGTCCAAGCTCTACAATGTGAAAGTAAATTTATTTACTTTATAAATGCACATTTATTGGAGTCTTTTAAGCTTTACGATTGTAAGGCACATTTAAATGCTTCCCTTTGTTTTTATTAAAGCACACAGGCTCAGAGCAGGAATTCATCAAGGACGTGACTGTTGGGATCACGGTTGTGGATGACCAAACTGAGCAGCATCAATCTGCAGTGATGTGGTCCAGGTAATAGAAGAAATGTTGGTGATCTGGGGTTGTAACGCGTTGTTGGGTTGTGTGCTGTGTTAGACTATCTGGGACTTGTCACAGAAAGAAACCCATTCAGGTTTAGAACAACTTGAGGCTTAGTAAATTACAATTTTCTTTCTCTCTTTTTTTTTTCTTTTTTTTGGGTGAACCCTTTAAGAAAATTTAGACATTTGCACTGGAAAATGGCTTCAAAATTTAGAGAACATAATTTGACATTATTTTCCCTTCAGTTTTATTCCTTGAATTTTCTATAATTGTTATTTAAAAGGTCTTTATAAAGTGTTGAATTTATCTTCATAAAACCAGCAGAAACCCTGTTTATGGACATCGCCATTCTTTATTATTTTGCTGAATACTGTTTTGAATCCTGAAAAATGTTCAGTGCTGGCATATTGGCCATTAGCAACTTTGCTTATAGGGTAAGTTCACCCAAAAATGAAAATTAGGCCATGTGTTTGCCCTCAAGGCATCCTAGGTGACTGTCTTCTTTCAGACAAATTCAATCTGAGTTAAATCTTAAAATTTGTCCTGGCTTTTCCAAGTTATTTAGTGTGTGTGTGTGTGTGTGTGTGTGTGTGTGTGTGTGTGTGTGTGTGTGTGTGTGTTAAAAAAACACATGGATTCGCTACAGGAGGCCTTTATTCACCCCCACCCCCTGGAGCTGTATGAGGCACTTTTTCTTATAGATGGATGTGCTTTATTTGACTACTTTTGGACTGTTAAAGGGAAAACACCAGCCTATTGCCATTATAAAGCTTGGAAGAGCAAGGATAGTTTTTAATATAATCCAATTGGATTCGTCTGAAAGAAGAAATTCATACACACCTACGATGCCATGAGGGTGAGTAAAACATGATTCTTAAAGGGTTAGTTAACCAAAAAATGCATGCTTTACTCTGGAACATGCAGTGCAACAGACTATTGTTTAATTGTTTTAAATATTTACATCTTTATATTTTTATATTTTTATTTAATTGGTGGGACAGATTAGACTGAATTGCAAGCAAGCAAAATTTGATTTTTAGCCTAGCTGGTTCAGGTGGTGTATTTTCAACTTATTTTCCCATTGGGATTTTAAAGTCCTTGTGTTCAGCAGAACAAAGAAATTTGTACAGGCTTTTAACAGTTTAATACACAAAGTTATTTTGAATGTTTGTAACTGAAACTGTTGAGGAGCACCATATACTTTTGACTTTCATGTTTGGTTACAAACATTTTTCAAAATATCTTCCACTTGAGGGTGAATGAAAATTTTCATTTATTGGTAGCTGTCCATTTAACAACACACAACCTTAATAGTGTATGTACATATGTGTTCAGTTGTAATAAATTTAATCAGTAAAGTAATATTTTGTTTTCCCAGCCATCCAGTGAAATTAAGGATGTTGTGAAAGAAATTGAAGAGGGTATTCTGATTGTAACTGAGGAGCAGCAATGTGATGTGCTTCCCAAGGAATAACCAACATTGCTCTCATTTGGATATCTTGTCATCACTGACATATCCCATGTCCCCAAGGCATTTGGACTCCTAATGGGTCTGTATGCAGTGAACATCCACTACCTCAAGTGCATGAAATACATCATTTGAGGTTCTGCAAAAACTTGTGACGAACAGCTGCTCCCACCATGTGCTCGCCACGGCAGCAGGAATTGTAGGTGGGGGGAGTGAATGTACAGCGCTCTCTCCACCCTCAATACCACGACTGAGGTGCCCTTGAGCAAGGCACCAAACTCCAACTGCTCCCTGAGCGTCGCAGCATAAATGGCTGCCGACTGCTCCGTGTGTGTGCACTTTGGATGGGTTAAATGCAGAGCATGAATTCTGAGTATGAGTCACCATACTTGGCTGTATGTCATGTCACTTTCACTTTTACTTTTCAATGTTCATGATGTGTTCATCGGCTCCACGGCAAGCTCTTTCATAAAGTAGTTTTAAAAAAAAAAAAAAAAAAAGGAACTTTTGAGCCTTTCACTACTTTTTATAACGCACGTTAAAGTATCATGTTATAACTTGGAATATGCATGTTCTCATGAAAACAAATGTTGTTTCACATCTCATTTTCCTATACAGTAATGTACACATTTTCCTTCAAATTGACAAGTGCTTTTGCTTTCCTTTTTCTGTTTCTTGTTTTATGACCACTAAATAGAATTATGATGAGGAAGAGTTTGGAAACATTCAAGATCCTTCTGATGTTAACACTTCTGTCTGGTCATGTTGCGCTATGAAATTTAGAATGTGACAGTTCAGACCTTTGTGCTTCCATGTGCATTCCTTTTATTTTATTATACATAAGTACAGTACACTTTTTTTTTTTTGTAACTAAATGTGATTGCTTTTGCTTTATATACATATATCTTAGTTTCTCATTTTGACCAATAACTTGCATTATGGTGGGGGGAGTGCAGAGTGAGTTATGTACGGGATTCACTCCCTGTGCAAGGCATTGATTTTATTCTTGCCAATGACCTGGCAGGAGGGAAGATAATGCCTGTTTTAGAGGTTGCTGATACACCAGATGTGTTTTGCCAGTCAGAAGATTTGTCTAACACTTACCCTAATGTTTTTCCCACATGCGCTGTTACTTTCGCTCGTGCAAAGTGGGTAATATGGTTGATTTATCTGACTCATTCTATCTTCCTCTCCTTGGTGGTGACGAATCACTGCATACTGCCTCTTGCATACGAAAGCAAAATAATTCAAAGTCAGACAACACCAAAATAAGTGCCGCACAGAAAGAGGACAAGTCTCTCGTCATGTCTTTTAATTCTTGCGACTCTCTTGTTGTGGTTAAAGGGTTAGTTCACCCAAAAATCTAAATTAGGCTGTGTTTTACTCACCCCTGAGGCACCCTAGGTGTATATGACTTTCTTCTTTCAGACGAATCCAGTTGAAGTTATATTAAAGGGGTGGTTGATTGTGATTTTCACTTCTTTTTTTTTCATTAGTTAGTGTGTAATGTTGCTGTTTGAGCACAAACAGTATCTGCAAAGTTGCAGCGCTGAAAGTTCAATGCAAACGGAGATATCATCTTTTAAAATTCTGGCAGTTTAAGGCCTATAAAAATGGCTGGTAAGGGACTACAACTGTCACAGACACGCCAGGCTCCAGCACTATCCAATCACAGCGCACTCACTCACCAGAGTACTGATCACACACACCTGCACCTCATCAGCACCATAATCAACTGGCACATAAAAGACACTCACACACACACACAGTCACTGTCCAGTCTCGTTTGCAACAAGGACTTACCTTCATGTTTACTTCAAGGACTTCCAGTGTTATACTTACCTACAGGTCCTTCTCAAAAAATTAGCATATTGTGATAAAAGTTCATTATTTTCCATAATGTAATGATAAAATTAAACTTTCATATATTTTAGATTCATTGCACACCAACTGAAATATTTCAGGTCTTTTATTGTTTTAATACTGATGATTTTGGCATACAGCTCATGAAAACCCAAAATTCCTATCTCAAAAAATTAGCATATTTCATCCGACCAATAAAAAGAAAAGTGTTTTTAATACAAAAAAAGTCAACCTTCAAATAATTATGTTCAGTTATGCACTCAATACTTGGTCGGGAATCCTTTTGCAGAAATGACTGCTTCAATGCGGCGTGGCATGGAGGCAATCAGCCTGTGGCACTGCTGAGGTGTTATGGAGGCCCAGGATGCTTCGATAGCGGCCTTAAGCTCATCCAGAGTGTTGGGTCTTGCGTCTCTCAACTTTCTCTTCACAATATCCCACAGATTCTCTATGGGGTTCAG